>NW_006800157.1:647826-659567 GCF_000485575.1 Poecilia formosa
TGTTTACCTTAAATTTTGCCAAACCAGAATCTTTTCTGAATACCAGCAGCTGTTTGTTGGCATCCAGCTTTTAATTATGTTTTGTTTTTATGTTTGTAGATGGATTTTCTTCTGCTTTTATTTCACTCCACAAAGTCTGAAACGTTAAAAGTCCATTTTTAAAAAGGGAAACATTATGAGATTCAGTGTATGCAACAACCACAGGGTTTCACACGAAATAACTTTAAAAACTTGTTTCTTTTCCTAAATGAGTGAACCAACCATCAAACTTTGACATTTTCATCTCCAATAAACTCAAAGTAAGATCTAAATGGCCATATTTTGTCACTTATGTCAACCATAATCAGATGTGTTTGGAGTGGCCAAAATGGAATAAAAGAATAAAAAAATATTTATTACTGAAGTTCACAGAAAAAATGAAGAATCTAAACAATGACACAAGAAGAAACTAGTTACATTTAATTAATTATAATTAGTTGAGTAACCTTTTTGAAAAAATCCAGTTTTAGGAGTATTTTTACTTGAATACTTTTATTATGAAGTATTTCTTCTCTTACTTGAGTAAAATTTCTGGATTTTCTTCTCATTGAACAAAGAACAAACATGTTTTAACCAAAAACTCACCAGAGACACACCTGCAGTTTTTGTTAAAGTTTCAAACTTTTTTTTTATTGAAAGAAACTGATTTGAAATTTTTTGCTTGATTTTGTTGTTTTTTGTTACTTACATGGATTATTGTCATTTTTGCCATTAAAATGCCAACATTTCCAAAATGACTTTACATTTTGGTCCGTCTGATCATATCATTTTTAAATATTACATGATTGATAATTTACCCAGTGCTTCAGCAGACTTTTTAACAAATGCTTTTTCAGTTTCTTGGTCAGATACTTTTTACTTTTACTTGAGTAAAAACATGTTGAAGTACTTCTACTTTTATTAGACTAAAACTTTTGAATACTGAGTAAAGAAAAGTATTTGGGAAAACTAGTATTCAAGTATTATGTAACTGTTTCATCGTCACGTCTGAGCGGATTTATAAAATTATGCAACTATAATTAATAATTATAATGACTCATCTGCAACAACTTCACTTTTCATTTCTACTTGTATAAAAAGTTTAATTAGCAAAGTTGTGAAACACATTGAGGGCAAAGATGGTGGGAAAAAAGCAGTTGTAATTTATTCTCCAGTAATTCTGTGTTTCTTGTTTCTGTTGTTGTGTTTCACCTTTGACCTTTCACCTTTCGCCTAATGACTTCTGCAGGTTTCCACCAGCTGCTTCACGCCCGTAGAAATGCTTTTATAAGTGACAAAGTAATCAGCAATTAAGTGATTATTTTAAGAGGACCAATAGTTTATTATGCACCAGTAAATCATAATAAAAACACTCTGAATCATTCGACTTTTATTACGCCCATTAGTTTATACTCTCACCTTTTCTGTCTTAATTGACCAATTATAATCCTCTGTGACATGATTTTAGATCATTTAGTGATCATTTCTGCTTTTGACGTCTATTATATAAATTTATTTCCGATAATGTGATGACAAAGGCATAAATACCAATTATAAAATTACAAATATGGATTCATTATTTCACCGTTTTCACCACAATGTCGACTTAATTTCCTTTGAACTTTGATTCTGATCAGTTTATGACAGTGATTGATTATTGGGATCTTTCTGCTGATTCTCTGGCTAATTTTAAATGATTTTTAATTAATTTTTTCTTATGTCATTCAACTAGAAAGGTTTAAGACAATACAAAGGGCACCAGGCTGGTATTTACCCCCCAAACATCTGTTGGCATTACTTATTTTATTGCAAAACAAACATTTTTTTTGTATTCAAAATAATGTCACATCTTACTTCAGTCTGTTAACATTAATTTCCAGCTAAGCCATGTAAAATTAAAATGAAATTGAATATTTTGATGTTTAACATCCTGTGCAGAAAGCTTCATAAATGTGGTTGATTACAAACGTATGAAAAATAAAATCCTGAATCAATGAGTCACAAAAACCATTTTCCTGCAAGAAGTCGCCGCTATCTGGCAGCTGTTACTTCCAAAGAACCGCTGCTCAAGATCCTAACGCTGATGGTTGGTGGCAGCCCATAGCTGATCAGTTCTTCCTTAATCTGGAACAGAAAACACAAAGTTCAACTGAGATACAATCAGCGCATTATTATAAACATTATTGATTTATTTTTGTGCACAGAACAAATTTAAAATGTGCTTAAAGCTTAGTAGATCACAGTTAATGTCATGATGTGTGCTTGATGGTGGACTGAAATGCAGAATGGCAGAGAAGTCGAGTAAAAAAGAAAGGTTTAATAAAACAAATTATGGAGAACCTTTTTCAAAAAACTAAAACAAAATCACAGGAAGTCATAGCAGAACAAAAAACATAAATCCAGTGGAAAAGCCAGCAGGGAACCAGGGACGAATGCAGACAGTAACAGGGTTTAACACGAGGAACCAGCAAGGAGTGACTGAAAATGAAGTGCTTAAGTGCTGGGGGGTTGAATTATGAACAAAAGACCAGATGAGCTGATGAGTTGCAGGTGAGGGAGAAAGAGGAAGAGACACATTGGGGACAATCAGGTATTGGAAATGAAACTCACAAAAATATCTGGACATAAGAAACAATTAAACTAGAGTAACAAGGAATAGACAAAACTAGAAACACTAAGAAGGACTGAGCTAAAGAAAAACAGAAACAAGACTGATCTAATCAAAGAAAGATAGCATAGAAAATAATCAAATGTCAAAAACAGTAGATAATAGTTAATGCTTAGAACTTCTTAGAGTCACATTATTGCTGCCTAAATCTGTCCGAAACAGCACAGAAAATAAAATCACAGAAGGTAAAACCATAAAAACCAGCTGAAGTTGTGACTGTTACCAGCTGTGCGAGGGTCTCCTTATCATTTATCAGAGACGCGGCGGCCGAGATCTTTGCGTTCAGGGCGATGACATAATCTAGAAGATCAGGACACAAATTTAGTTCAGATTAAAACCTATTTCAGATGAAACGCCCCAGCTACAGCTTCCTCTGTAAAAGGGAAACTCTCACACTCACATGGTCCGGGATCAGGTGTTGTTTGGTTTGCAGAGGTGCTGATGGATGTGGTGCTGGTCGTTGGCGGCCGGGCTGTTGCTATGCTCACTGAGGGTGTTGGTGTACTGGAAGGGGGTCCGGTTGGAGCTGCGGCCGCAGCCGAGTCTGACAAAACATGAGATCAGCAAAACAAAATCAGAGGAGTTGAGGAAAAAATGTCAGCGAATGAAAAACAGGATAAAGACTGAAGGTTTCCACTCACCGTTTCCAACCGTCACAACGACGCAGCGAAGGTCAGAGGTGAACACAGAGCTGGAGAAGCTGTGGGGGAAAGTCAGAGACACTTTAGCAACATTTTAAATACAGTTTACAATCAATCACAGCACTGTGTTAAAATCCACAGCCTACAGACATATTTACACTCTTTAGTCACATTGCATCACATGTCAGTGTATTTCATTATTAGACTGAAAGTAGCTCTGTTGTCTTTACGATTATCAGTTTTTCAAGCTATTGAAAGAGATTCTATAATAAATCCTTCAAAAGTTGATATTTTTAACGGTCGGGAGGAGATTTGGAGTTTTAATTTGGTGTCTGCTGGAGCAAAGCCAGGACTAAAAGTCATGCTTATATTAATTAGGTACTTATTACCTAATTAAATAAAAGGTAAATCAATTAATAGACAATTAAAATGATTCAAGCGATATTAATTCTTTAATTTATCAATGACATCATGTTGTTCTGTAACAATTTAAAGGTAATTAATTGGAGTAATTAGAGTTAATTACAGTGTTCAATGTCAAAGATTATTGAAACACAGGATGACTTACTAGCATCCAGCAGATTTTTAATTGTGTGTGTTGTAGTGACCGCTGATGTTTGCATAAAAAATTCATAGGTATAATAACAGAAACTGATGATGATGATGATGATGATGATGAAAGCCTTGATAAAATATACTTTGAGACCAACTGCACTTCTGATTTTACTTCTTATTAGTAAATGTAAATGTTTTAATTGTTCACTTTTGTGTTTTTGTGATCTAAAGAGCTATAGAAATAAAAATTTATTAGCTTTTTTATTTGGTTTCAAAGCTTTTCAGTAACTTTCTTCAGTGAAGACATGTTGGACGGCCGAACGTTAGAGATGAGTCCAACCTGAAATCATCTGAGATGATGATAAACTGCTTCTCCTCTCATCTTGTGAATATTTTGCCATTCAAAAAATTAGTGAAAATCCCAAACTGTGGATTGTCTGTCAACAATTTGAAGGCACATTTTACTGAGATTGTCCCTTATTGACTCTCTGCCACAAAGAGTTTCTTTTCTTTTTAAGATCTTTGTTTAGCTCTGGTGAGTTGACAGCTATCAGACAGAAAATGGTCAGAAATGCAGCAAAGGTTTCAAGGTCTGGAATTGAATCGAGGTTGGATTTTGCAGACTTTCAAGTTACAGTACAACATTAATGAGAGTGGATACTAACTTTGCCCGGACGACGAAACAGATGGGATGGCTCAGTCCGCCTTCGAAGTCAGACGGCGTCCATCTCAGGGTGAAGGCTCCTGGCCCTGATTCGCTCCTGATCACGCTGTGTGGGCCGCTGAACAGAAGCTCAGTGATCCTTCAGACACAAAAATCAGAAGTCTTAGTGATATTTACAGAATTTTCACACAACTTTACATTTTAAATGGGCTCCTTGGTCCATCCATCATCTAGACACAGTTATGCTTGTAGGGTTGCAGACTGGAGACAGTGATTTTTTTTTTCCAGCGGCCAT
Organism: Poecilia formosa; assembly: GCF_000485575.1. Taxonomy (NCBI): domain Eukaryota; kingdom Metazoa; phylum Chordata; class Actinopteri; order Cyprinodontiformes; family Poeciliidae; genus Poecilia; species Poecilia formosa. Next base: position 652,668 of record NW_006800157.1, read on the forward strand.
TGGGTGAGAGGCAGGGCACATTCTGGACATCACAGACACCTACAGACAATTTAAGTCGGGGGCATCCAAACCTTTTGCCAAGTGGGCAAAAAGTAATAGTGGGCCAAACAAAACCAAACAAACCTAAAATCAAGCAAATAAAGTAACAACATTTATTGTTAGTCCAAAACTTGAAAGGAATTTTTGCAACGGCTTATTTGGGCTGATGTAGATATAAAAACAAGGATTATATTTCTGCCAAAAACTTTTGTGATTAATCTCTGAAATTTTCCAGAAAACTATGAAATTTTCCGGAAGAAAATTCGAAGGAAAATTAAGTTTTTGTGGAGCTTTACTACAATAATTTGACATGTTTGCTGTATTAGAAGAAACACATCTAGTTTTCATTTTCTCTTGGGCTCGACTGAGTAAATTTATTTTCAGTAATAAAAACAGGATGTGGGTCACTTTCTTTCAAAACATTTGCTATTTTTAGCCAAATTCAAGAAGGAATAAAAGCTGATGTGGTTGGTTTTGCTGCACCCACTGGGTTTTACCCTTTGTCAAAACTGAGCTATAAAAACATAAATACTTTACGTTTTCCTGGGTAACAATTATGTTGGTACCAATTTTTACCCTGTTTACAAATTAAAAAACTCCATCTGCAATCCAAGAGCCACAAACTTTGGACACCTCTGATTTCTGCACCGCCGTGCAGAACTTTACATCTTCACAGTGAAACTAAACCTGCTGAATGACTAATAATGAAAACAGTCTAGTTCAATCCTGCGCCTTGTTTCCATTCTAAGCTCAGTCCCGTCTCAACAAACCCGTCTAACTGAAACCAGTTCTTTCTACCGGTTTGTTTGTGTTTAGCTCAGCCTCTTTGAAACACGTTTTGCTTTCTCTTACTCAGACTGCGTTGCCTCGGCCCTGACACTGATTTCCAGGGTCTGATTGACGGAGGTGCTGAGTTTTGCCCCGTTGTCTGGAGTCGGAGGCAGGAATCTGGGCAGATAGACGCCTCCAGTGCAGGACGGTGCAACAGGATCAACTGCAACAAAAGCAGCAAGTTTGTAAAGAGCATCATTAGAATCACTTCAGGTGTTGGTGTGTCAGTGTGGGTCAGTCTTTCTCAAACTGTGGCCCCCAAAACCCTGCTGGGCCGCAGGTGCCCCCTAATGGTCCTCGACATACTGCATGTACAGTAAATGACCGTTTAGTTGAGCTCAAAGTGTGACGCTGACAGTTAGCCAAAGAATTGTGCTTAAAAATAACAAAGGATACTTAGCGTAAGTCACTCAAAAGAAAAGCTAAAGATACCAGGATGAGTTATCTGATCAGACGAATTCATGTCTGCAGGAAAATTTTCAAGTTCCCAAGGCCAAACGCCGGTTTAAAGAAAACGATAAAAAAACGAACAAGCCAACAAACCCCCCGCAACCCAACCCGAACAACCGCAACCAAACAACCGAAAAAAAAAGAATAATTAACGCCTTCCTTGAACGAAAAAAAACTTTTGGTTCCGCCAAAACAAGTCAAAGCCCATCTTCCTTTTACTATGATTCTAAATTACAAATATGCTTGTAGTAGAGAACTTATTTTTTTATTACCATGTTTTCCATTATAGAAAAACTTATAATCTACACTTTCAAAATCTGCAAAGAACTTAAAAAGTAGACTTATTCATATGGCTTACAAAACCACCCATCTCATTACGGTGAACTAAGAAGACTTGTGTAACTTTATGTAAAAGAGTTTAACATCGTGCCTTTGAAAACAAACTGGACGGGTATCTTGTTGAGGACGTCTCCTGCGTTCCTCTGTGACGTTCCACCGTTTGCTTGAGTCAAGGTGATGGTCTGAACAGCAACGTCCTCCATCATGAGCTGCACGGCGTACGACCCTTCATTACTGCTGCTGGTGGGGCTGAAGGTCAGAGCACACGACTGCAAGAAAGCAGAAAGAGACGAAGGGGTCTCAACTAAAATCACCTCAAAGTCTTTACACAAGCTGGAACCCTCAAGGCCGAGCTCACCGAGGCGAACCGATTCTGTGAGATGAAGCAGCTTTCAGTCAAACATAAGTTTTCCTGTAACAAATCATTTTATTTCTCTCAATCTGAAAAGGATGCTGGGAAGTTTGATGAGGTCCCGACTCCACAGAGTGAATACATGCATGTGGAAACAGATCAGCTGTTTGGGTTTCACAGTGTTCAGCTGAGTCAAGTTTACAGCTCTGGAAAAACTCAGAGCCCATTGAAAACCTCATGCAGAGTTTGGTTGGTTGATCAGTTTTACCTGAGTGAGTCAGACTTGTTTGAACCCTTAATTAGTGATCTGTTCTTTAACTCCAGACCTGATCCAGGTGTTACTTACGGGTGAGAGGTGGAGGACAGGTGCCGGTGTGCAGACGTCACACTCGGATGTATTTTGTGCGTCTCTGCATCTTATTTCATCTCCATCTGGGTCAAATGCCAACAAGCTGAAGTTTCTCTGACAGTTGGAAGGAACTCTGCAACAACAAAGCCAACAAATGTTTTACACCCACATTTTGACCCTATCAGTGCAGAAAAACCCTCAGTTTGATCTCAGTTTAAAAGAAAAATGCTGTGTCCTACTTCAAGTATCTTGACTGATCAGTTCTGCATTTCTTTCCTCCACATTGTTTTGTTTCGGCCTCCTAAAAAGCATTTTATCCTTTAAGGAAACACTCAGCCATGGGACTTACCCTAACAGAACCCATTCTCTCCTCCATTTACGTCATAAAACATTTCCTTGTGCGTACTTTAAAAAAAAAGACTTTAGCAAAGCAGGAATGTTGTTTTGTCCCTAAGGAAATATGTGAAAGGAAATACTAAAGTACCAAAATACGCAGTAAAGTGCCTTAGTACTAACTTTTCATGTTGTTTTTTGTATGTGAATATTTCTGTTGAGATTAAACTGATTTAGACGTAATCAGAGGTTTAATGATGATATTTGACGCGAATATCAAGAAGGGAAAAGAGGAACCACCTCAGAACAGGAAGGACTGTGGTCAGTGGAGATGTGTTGGGTCTGCCGGTGTCGGAGCGGATTCCTTTCTCGTCCTGCATTTGGACTCTGAACGAGACAACCCCGTTCCTGTTGTCTGTCCAGTTTCCACCGGAAAACCTACAGAGGGACAAATTAGAAAGTTTTCAGATGTAACTGGGTGTCAGAGAACCTAAAAAATGTATTCAAGTAGCAGAAGCACGCAGACATTAAAGGTATAAAGGATCCATCCAATAAATTACTGAAGCTAGAGTGAAAAAGTATTTGGTAAAAAGTCTCAAGTACCGAATAGCTGATCAAATTATCAGTAATTTAATATTTAAAAATTACGTCATCAGATGAACCAAAATATAAAGTGAAGTGGAAAGTTTGCTATTTTCAGGACGAAAATGGCAATAATTCATGTAAGTAACAAAAAATAAAATCAGGCAAAAATATTTTTTTCCAAATCAGTTTCTTTTAATGAAAAACTTATGAAACTTTGATCAAAACTGCAGGTGAGTGTCTGAGTCTGGTGAATTTCTTGCTAATACATGTTTATTTTTCATTCAGTGGAGAGAAAATCCAGAAATTCACTCATGTAACAGTAGATACTTCGTAATAAAATTACTCAAATAAAGGAAAAAGTACAAAATTCTCCTAAAAGTACTTTTTTCAAAACAGTTTCTCAAGTAAATGTAATTGAGCAGAAAACTGATTAAAATCCTTATGTTGATCAGTTCAGAGTTTATTTCTGAGTTACTCTGAGCTGAACTCACCCAGACTGACTCAGCTGGCTCCCATTGTTCACGCTGCTGACCAGCCTTTCCTTCTGACACCATTCGCCGCTGATTTCCTGGATTTTGTTCAAGATTATCTCTGAAAAACTGCAGCTGTTTCCACAAACCTGAGCATCAACCTCTGCACACGTGCTGAAGCTGTACAGGTAGCGAGCCACGGTCTGCGGATTGAAAGTAGGACAGATTAATAAAATACAAAAGGACAGAAAAAGCTGTAAAATGTTTGAGCTCACCGGGAATCCACCCGCCTGGAGGTCTTTAGTGGAGGAGCTGTAGACGAAGCCATAATAATCAGCCTGAGAGCCGCTGATCAGCAGCAGCAGCAGCACGGAGGACAACATGTTGACTGAATCGATGCCTCTATGCAGCTCAAACTGGATGTTGTTAGAAACAAAAGGCTTCATGCTTGAAGAGACTCCCACTCCTCCCCTCTTTGTCTGCTAAGCATCACAGTTACTGCAGGATTAAGTCACACAAAGGAAATGGACTTTCCTGGGATGAGGAAACGTCGCCGTCTGCTGCGTCTTTGGGGCGGAAGGTGTTGAAATACAGTAAAAACTAATTACACAGAGTTTAACTCAACATGGGGACGTAATTTAAACTGATATTTGTGAAAATGTACGCACAAGATTTCTGTTTTATGTTTATGATTTATTATTTATTGTGGGTGTTTTTCACAGTTCACTGTAGTGATAGACTTTAAAATATTGTTAGTTTATAAACCCCCTGGTTCTGGTTCTGGTCTGGTTCTGGTTCTGGTTCTGGTTCTGGTTCTGGTCCTGGTCCTGGTCCTGGTCTGGTTCTGGTCCTGGTTCTGGTTCTGGTCTGGTTCTTGTTCTGGTTCTGGTCTGGTTCTTGTTCTGGTCCTGGTCCTGGTCTGGTTCTGGTTCTAGTTCTGGTTCTGGTCTGGTTCTAGTTCTGGTTCTGGTCTGGTTCTTGTTCTGGTTCTGGTCCTGGTTCTGGTTCTGGTCTGCGTCCCCAGAACCAGATCCAAACACGGAGAACCATAAATCTGGAGCAAACTTCCAGAAAACTGCCAAACAGCTGAAACACTGAGTTCCATTAAAGCTGTTTAGAGTCGATTTGGAATATTAATAAATTAAACATTGACCAACATTTTCATGTGCAATAATGAGGATAAAATTGTTCACTGTGTCATTTATGACTATATTTTTGTATGTTTATGACTTTGAACTGCCCTGTTTCTGAAACGTGCTACACAAATAAAACCTGTTGATTAATTATTTGTTTCTTGGTGAATTTGAGTTTCTTCTGCTTCTCCTTTTCTTTCTGCTGACGTCGTCTGTCTTAACTGCTACATTTCTCAGAACAGGTTTCTGTTTGTCTCTGTTGTTGTCGGCATAATGAGTCACACAGTCTGACTTCTTCCTGGGCCACATTCATCACTTCACCTCCTTTCACACCTGCATGAATGGACCAGCAGAGCCTGATCAGCTCAGACAGACACAGCCTTAGTTTGGCCTCTTGGTTTTATTGCATAAACTTTATGTGGGGAAGATTTCCTATTTTTTTTCCTTAACAGGAATTACTTCAAAAGATAAAACATTATCTGAACAGGGACAGATTTTACATCTTTTTTTTTTCTTTTTTCCCCCCACAGATACAAGAAAATCCATTTTATTACTCAGAAGAAGCCATAATTTGATACAGATGTTGAAGGATTACTCTGAAACTCATCATGTTTGATCATAAACTTTATTGTCTAAACATAAGGAAAACAAAAAAACCTGCTTTTCCATTTTCTCTGTTTTTATTCTCATATGGCCAAGATGCAGCTGCAGCAGCTGCAGCAGCTGCAGCAGCATAAAAACACAGCAATGCAAGAGGGAATATATCGAATAATTATGCAAAGCTTCTAATTCTTTACCTTCATGCTGACAGCGAAACTTCTGAGTTGAACAAAACTCATCAACATTTCATATTTTACTTTCATTTGGAGGATTCATAACCACAAATGTTCACCTTTCACCTCTTCAGCTTTTCATGTTTCTTTTTTTACCGTGACAGACTGTATCTGCATGAAATACTTTTAACAAAACTTCATTCTGCACAAAAACAGAAAGTTAAAGCCGTCAGCAAAAATATGTAAGGAATGCAGAAAAGCCTGATTTCAGCATCAAGAAGTGAGTCTGGGATCCTAAATGACATGAAAGGTTTTTGGTTATGTTACCAAGTTCTTCTTAAAGGCCAAAGGACAGCGATATTATACATCTTTAAATTGGTAAACAACTGGAAATATTAGGGTATTCTGGCTTTACAGTATTTCTTCACATTCAGCAAAAGGATAATAACTTGTCATTGTGGTTCATTAAAGTAAGTATAACCACATGAATCTGATGAAAAGTGAAGAAAACTCTGTTTCTAACCACACTGAGGCTCAGATTCAGGCTGTTGCCTTCACCACTCCGTCACTCAGCAGCTTTAACGTCAGATCTGGAGGCAGCCCCTGTCTTTCCAGCTCATCTTTGATCTGCACAGCAAAACACAGTTCCCTAAGTTAAAGTAACATTTTGTCTGGGAAGCATAGCAATGCACAAAAGAAAAACTAGGATAAAACTGATTATCATTAAAGTTACTGACCAGGTTCGTGATGGTGGCAGAGTCAGTCTCCAGTGACAGTGAGGTGGAAATCTTTACATTCAGAGCCAAAACATAATCTAGAAGAAGCACAGAGAGTCAGCATTACTACTTAAAACAGGATCATTAATCAATAAGGATCATTGATCAATAAGGATCATTGATCAATAAGGGTAACTGATCATGTATTCTGGGATGAGTTTGAGGTTTTTTGTCATCTTTTCCCCCATTTACATTTTTAATATTCCTTTTAAACCAAATGCAAAAACAAGTGTCCCTTTGTCCATTCGCTCCCATTTAAACTCCATTTTGTAGAAATGCTATTTAGTTTCTGTTTTCCTGGAGTTTAAACTCATTAAATGTGTTTTATAAATGTCATTATTCATTTTTTCCCTAAAGTTAATAGTGATAGTAATGATCATTTTTCACTACAGTCACAGAAACTAAAAAAAAAGCTTACTGTCAAATAATGTATTATTATTATTATCATCATCATCATCATCATCATCATC
>NW_006800157.1:660483-672883 GCF_000485575.1 Poecilia formosa
AGGTGTAGTTGTAGTTTGTGGAGGTGTAGTTGTAGTTTGTGGAGGTGTAGTTTGTGGAGGTGTAGTTGTAGTTTGTGGAGGTGTAGTTTGTGGAGGTGTAGTTGTAGTTGGAAAAGTTGTAGTTGTAGTTTGTGGAGGTGTAGTTGTAGTTGGAAAAGGTGTAGGTGTAGTTTGTGGAGTTGTGAATGGAGGTAGGATTGTCATGAATGTAAACGTCGTTGGTAGGGGTGTCGCTGCAGTCGGAGGGGAAACGGTTGTTGGAGCTGTGGATTAGGCAGCAGATCAACATCATCACTTCAGGAAAATGTTGAATTTAAGCTGAAAAGAAAAGCTGAGGTTTCCACTCACTGCTCCCAGCCGTCACAAAGACGCATCGAAAGTCAGACTGGTACACAGAGCCGGAGGAGCTGAGGAGGAAATTAGAGAAACAGATTAGATATAAAACTATTACCCATCGATTCAGTTTAACAACATATTAAAAAGGTTGATTATACAAACAGATAAAAGCAGATATACAACAAACATTTGTCCCAGAGATGCTAGTTTTTAGAAAAGATGATGAATCTATAGTTTCCTCACTCCTTTAAAATTCTGATATTCGTCCATAAAGCACTAAATGATTTTGGACTTTCTCAATAATTAACCATGCAGAGCCGTTTGGTGTTAGGAGATCTGAATAGTAATAAGACCCAAAGTAAACAAGACGAAGCTGCTTTTAGTTTTTATGCTCCTGAAAACTTGAGGTGTGCAGAAATTGTTGGTTCCTTAATGAGAACGGAAAACATTTTTGCTAATTGTGCTATGTAAACATACTTGTCCTTAATTTTGGTTTCACTCCTATTTGCTGACAAATATGAAACATATTTTCATTCTTAAATGAACAAACATTTACTGTGAACCAACCCCAGTTCAATAAGCTGAACAATATTAAGAGTTTAAGCTTTTTTTCTATGCATTAATAAGAAAAGGCACTAACTTTGCTTGGACAACGAAGCAGAGAGTTTGGTTCAGTCCTCCATCACCGGCCGATGGCGTCCATGTCAGGCTGAAGTTTCCTGATCCTGATGAGCTCTTGGTTACACCTGTTGGTCCACTGAACAGGAGCTCAGTGGTCCTTCAATGAACAGGAGATAAACAGTTTATTACATTTATATTTCCAATTTTTTCCAAACTGCAAACACATCAGTGCCATTTTTAAACTTGATTGGAGTTATTTAATACATGAGGTTAGCCTAAACTCCAGACTCACTCAGCCTGCGTTGCTTCTGCTCTGACGCTGATTTCCACAGCCTGGTTGACGTTGGTGTGGATCTGAGCTCCATGTTCAGGAGTTGGAGGCAGAAACCTGGGCAGATATTCACCTGCTGTGCAGGACGGAGCTGCAGGATCCACTGGAAGAAAATAACAAGGAACTAATTAATTCAAGCTGAAAGGAGCTGATCAGTTTGGTCAAACAACCTGAAGCAGTTAGTTGATAGATGAATATTCATTATGACCAGATATTTATCCACCTGGTTGTATTTATCTCTCCTACATTCCTTCTTGTATATTTTGTGAAATCTGTAGTTACTGAGGCTTCAAATCTAAAATACGCAGAACAGAAGCAGATTTTTCCAATCCGGCTCGGCTCTTTTTGGGTTCAGAGTTTATTTTACCTTTGAAAACAAACTGAACAGGGATCTTGCTGATGGCGTCATTCTGAGGTTTCACCTCCTGTGAATTGTTGCCGTTAGTCAGAATGATGTTCTGTCCGGTAAAATCCTCCAGAACCATCTGAACCGCATACGGACCTTCATCACTGCTGTTAGTGGGACTGAATGACAGAGAACAAGACTGGAAGAGAAAGGAGAAGAAAAAAGGTCCAAATTAAAACTGAATCAGATGATTATGGATTAAGTCAAATCTACTTATTGTCATTTTTCTGTAAAGTTTGTTTCTCTGTCTTAACTGATAAGAATACACACATAATAAAATAGATTAAACAGATACACCTGCAAAATACATCTTGTCTTTTTATATTAAGTGCCTCATTTTAGCAACAGTCCAGCCTTTTAACAGGCTGATGGAGTCCAGTGGCTCTAAAACTGACCAGATTAGATAAACTTTATTTATGCTTTTCAGGCAACAAAGAACAATTGCAGATAAAGTGCAAAAATAAATGTAAGAATTGCAACAGTAAGCTGAACGCAGCGGTGATCGCCCTCGCAGCTCTGCACCGCCACTCCGTTGCACTTGTTAACGCTCTCTTGACATTCACAGACCTGACCACTAGGCAGCGCAATTTTACAAATCTTCCAAATAACTTTCCGATTTATTAGTACGAATAAATCAAGTCTTTAATGTTAGACTGAAAATGGGCTTTCCACACCGGAGTTAGCATTTCTTTTTCTTCAGTTCAAAGTGCAATGCTCCCTGAAGACACACAAGAAAATTTAAATTTATGGCCTGATGGGAAACTTTGAGTCCTCGCCCCTCTAGCATCCACAAAAACCCAGGCTTTTGATTTTAACTGACCGAGTATAAAGGTAGCTCAAAATCCCTAAAATGTATGAAAATGGTAGACTTCATGTCATAAACTGTAAGGTTGTCCTCAGTAGCTCAGCTTTTATAATCTTCTCAAGAGATTTCTTGATGAGTGACGTCAGAACAACTGAAGGGAAATCAGGTTCTGTCTTTGGGAATTTGGTCACAGGTACAATAACTGAATATTTCCTCGGCACTTAGTGGAGCTGGAGCGACTTTTTAAAGATAAAATAAAAAAATGCCAGCCTGTTGTTCTTTAAGAGCCAATTTTATCTGGTGACACTTCCTGTCTTTAGCTCGGCAAAGGTTCAGGACGCCTCAAAGTCTTTAAAAATAGAAATAAAAAATCTATGATCTTAACTTCAAATTGAGAATCACTTTTCACTAAGGTTTAGAGCATCATAAATAATTGTGTGTGGTCACATTTAATGAAAAAGTAGTAAAATCCAGACTATTTAGTGCTACTGACTGCAAATTTGATAATATTTATACTCACTGGTGAGACGCTGAGGACAGACGGAGGAGTGCAGGTGATGCACTCTGGATCAGCTGCATATCTGCATCTGACGTCGTCTCCATCCGGGTCAGAGACCAGCAGGTTGATGTTCCTCTGACAGTTTGAAGGAACTCTGAGAGAAAAGAAACATTTCAACCACTCCTCTGTCAGTCCCTCCAGGTGCTTCTGTCATAATTTAAACCCGTCTGACTGGTTCTCCAAGGTTTCTTCAGCACAAAAATTTTATTTCAAAGAACCTCCAGAATACTTTCAGTTCAGTTTCCTAAAGATGAACTCGCTCCACAGAAACCACTTACTGATTTTTAGTTTTATACTGATACATCTGAGAGGTTAACAATGTTCACTTTGAAGAACAACATTATCCATTATTATCAACATATGCAACAGATTTTGTAAAATAGGAATAACTGTCCAGTTTTTATTATGTTGATTATCTTTTGCTTCTGATTTGCAGAGTTTCATCTGCAAATGTTGATTAAGAATAAAAAACAAACAGTTTTCTAATTATTTTGCTGTCAGTAAAAAGCTGTTTGTAGATAAAATATTTAAAATGATGAACAGAATTACCTCAGCAGAGGGATGATGGTGGTTTGGGGTGAAGAGTTTGGCTTGTTGATGTCAGAACGGTTTCTCATTTCAATGAGCATCGTAGCTGCCGATAGTTCAATCCCATTTCTGTTTTCTGTCCAGTTTGTAGCATCAAACCTTCAGCAGATGATAATGAGAAAATAATGCAGCAAGACCAAATCTCCAAAGACCAACAAAACTAGATCATCAGCTGATTATGTCAGGTTTTCCAAATCCAGTCCAAGCTGCCCTGTTTCCAGTCCTCAGTTTTAATCTGAACATGGCAAAATTATATTTCCATTAATGTTGAAGTGGACTTACGGAGTATCCAACGTCGACAGGAATGTAACTGCAACAGACTCAGTGTAGGCTGTCTGACACCATTCACCTCCTCTTTCATCAAGTGGATAAACTGAGAGCATGCTGCAGTTTCCATTACAAAGCCAAAGGTCGAACTCTTCACAAGAGCTGAAGCTCACCTTGAAGTTAGTGGTTGCCTGTGAAATTTCAGTGAGGAGGTGTTGAGTACACTCTCTAGAAAAACCAAGTGTGATATTTTATAAAGAAGCTCAACTTACTGGGTATCCGGCTGGCTGGAAGTCTCCAACAGAGTAGCTGAAGACGACGCCAAAATAAGCAGCTTCAGCTCCGCTGAGGAGCAGCAGCAGCAACACAGACGGCAGCATGATGACAGAGTGAAGGTTTCAGAGAGAGACTGAAAGTTATCAGCGTCAAATGAAGTTATTCTTCCACAGAGAGCCTCTGGTCCACACCCACTGCTCCATACATGAATGGTTTACTGGTATGCATTGGTATAGTTGGCCTGAAGGCTAAAAGGTAATGATGAAAATATCTGATGGCTGGACGTTTACATTCAGAAGTGCAAAATCTGAATGACAATTTGTAGTACATGCAAAAGTCACAAAACCTTTGCTCAGCCTCCTGAGGCCTGAGTTTTTCATTCAGTGCATTTCTGTCCCCGTATGAGGATGCAGGGACTTAGGAGGTTAGAAATATAAATCTAACATCAGGGAGAAGATTTTCACGATGAACAGATTTAAAACTCAAACAGCTTCTTTTATAAAAATATCAGTCTCTTCCAGCTGATATTTATACCAACAGCTCAATATTTAGTGTCATCCATTGGAAACCAGCACACAGAGTATCTGCCTTTGTTACATGGTACAATGTTTGATTATTAAAAACATGAATTTCATCCATCCATCTGTTTTCTTATGCTCGTCTGAGGCTGGATCACGAGGTCAGCATCCTCAGCAGAGAGACCCAGACTGCCTGCACATCATGAAGGTTCTGGTTGATGAACACAGTAATGGCTTCAGTAAATTATTAAGACACAACCATACAAAAAGGAATAAATCTAATGATTATTTAAAGCCCCACATCTTATAAGCGTATGTGAACTTTAGAGTAGAATCCAACTCTTCAGTATCTTTATAATAATGTTGACTTGTATACCTTTGGTTTATTTAAAACCACAGCTCTTCAATTTTCACCTCTTCCGCTTTTCCATCATGACAGGATGTATCTGGCAAATAAAAATCAAGAACCATCCCCAGAGTAAAAACTAAGAGCCTTTTACTGCAAGGAAAGCAGAAAAACTTTATTTTACCATCATGAAAGGAGTCTGGGATTCAGAGACATAAACAATGTGAAAGATCATTCATGTCTGTTTTAAAAGACTTGATGTTATTTGTCCAAGAAACAGTTGTACCATATCATTTCATTCTGTTTATTATTCTGATTTATTCTGTTTGCTTTTATTGACAAACAATTAGAAATTATATGCTTAAGAACATTTTGACTTTACAGTATTTGTTCACATTCAAGACAACAATATTAACTTTTCATTTGCATTAATTAAAATAAGTTTTACTCCATGATAGATGAAGAAAGAAAGATGAGTGGCTATAGATAACACATTTCCCTGGGAGGATCAGACTTGTTCTCATTTTTAGCCACTAGGGGGCAGGAGTTGTAGCTCTCACTGCGCCACTGCTCAGCAGCTTTACTATTATGTCAGAAGGCAGTCCTTGTCTTCTCAGCTCCTCTTTGATCTGGAGAGGAAAAAACATGAAATCAGTTATATATTATATAATCAATAAGTCACACAGAACAAAACTAAACCACAGTTTTATGCTAAAAATCAGGGTTGAGCTTTGGATCATTTTTACAAATCCTTTAAAGATCCATCCATTTTTTTCCTCTTATCTGGTGTTGCAGCCTCAGTAGGGAGGCCCAAAATGTGTCTACTCAGCATTGTCTAGGATATCTGTGTGTGTGTGTGTGTGTGTGTGTGTGTGCGTGTGTGTGCGTGTGTGCGTGTGTAATGACAATTGTGATAATGCTTTTCTCCTTGCATGCAAGTACTTTGCCACATTGTCAGCCATCTTTGTTTAAGGGTTTCCCACCATCTCATTCTTTCAGACTCCACTGAAAGCTTGTGATCATAGATGATGCAGATCAACTAATAAATCAAGAGCTGTTTTTTTTAACCACGATAAACGGGTAGAGTTTCCCTCAAATCAGAAACAAAACTCTCACTAAACCTGCTAGACTGGAACGAACCACATTGTTGTCTTTAACACTGACGTCAACAAGGTTACTGACCAGGTTCATGATGGTTGCAGAGTCAGTCTCCAGTGATAGTGAGGTGGAGAGCTTTGCATTCAGAGCCAAAACATAATCTGGAAGCACAGAGAGTCAATATTACTATTTAAAACAGGATAATGAACCAATAAGGTCACATATTCTGGTTTGAATTTTAGGTTTTCACATTTTCCCTCCTTAAGTCTCCTTTAAAACTGATTCACTAGATGAATGTATTTTGTCTATTGTCTCTAAGTTATTTTTTCATAGTTTTTTATATCATAATAGTATTGAATCGTATGTTTTGAATGGAGAGGACTGAAGGTCAGAATGACATTTATAAAACTAGTAAAAAAAAACTATCATAAAGCTAAATAAAATTTACATTTTTTAGGTCCTGGGGAAAAAGGTGGAACAATCTATTTACTAAAATGTAATTATCAATGTTTTGTTTTTTTATACCATTTTTCCTCACAAAATATACCTGTTAGTACATAATATTTTTATGGCAATTTGTTAGCATATTTTTGTAAGTCCAAGGGATAAAAGGAGAAAATAAAAAGACCCCTAAGGCTGATAATGAAAGATCTCTGCTAACAGTTTACATTTATTCATGAACGTCAGTCACACTTACATGGTCCTGGGTCTGGTGTTGAGTTTGTGATGAAGGTTGTAGGAGGTTCAGTTGTAGTGGTGGGTTGGTTGGTTGTAGTTGTGAGCGTAGTCGTAGTTGGTGTAGTTGTAGTCGTAGACGGAGGGGAAACAGTTGTTGGACCTGTGCGTGGAGCAGCAGATTGGCGGTGACATTGTCAGATCAAGAAAAAGCAGACTGACTTCAAACTGAAGACCAAAGCAGAGATTTCTACTCACTTTCTCCAGCCGTCACAAAGACGCATCGAAGGTCAGACTGGTACACAGAGCCAGAGGAGCTGAGGAGGTAAATAAAGTAACAGCTTAGATATAAAACTGTTAATAAAATAAGCAGACAATTCAGTCTAATGAAGACTTTAAACAACACTTTGTACAAACTCAGTATTAAGCTGATATAAAGCAAATATCAATGCCAGAAGTGCAGGATTTATGAAAATGAGATTATGATTCTGCTGTGATGAACCCAACAATCACTACCGCCCTGTTTTAAACATCTTTGTTTTATTATGACTTCAAATAAGAATTAATTATTCAAATTAGATTAAAAATGTTCTATGTAAGGAAACCCAGCAGATTACATCAAGTCATTGAGTTGCAACATTCACTCCTGCAGGATGAGCACGTAGCTCTTGTATCATTGACTCTGCAGCAATCCCTCATGCCGAGCAGGCACATAGCAACAGTAGACGGGAAAAACTCCCCTATCGCAGGAAGAAATCTCCAGCAGAACCAGAACCAGAACCTGGTTTAATACAGGTAGACAATACACAATCTGTATTGAGCCAGATTGCCACGAATGGAGGTTTTGAGAATAAAGGAACAGATTAATTAGGTGACTTAGGATTATTTTTGATGTTCAGGAAAGTAAAATGTTAGAGGGAGATTGATTATTAGACAGCAGGATTATCACAGCTGATGTCCTCCAGGAAAGAATCAGACCAAATAAAATGTCAGGCCAGATGTCAGTAGCTTCTATGGAAAGAAAATAACAGAGAAAAGAAAAAGCTAAACAGTAAATTAATAAGACACTGACTTTGCTTGGACAACAAAGCAGAGAGTTTTGTTCAGTCCTCTGTCACTGTCAATTGGTGTCCATGTCAGGGTGAAGTTTCCTGATCCTGATGAACTCTTGGTTACACCTGGCGGTCCGCTGAACAGGAGCTCAGTGGTCCTTTAAGAAACAGGAGAGACAGTTTCTTAGATTGATGTGTCCAAAGCTTCCTCATCTGCAAAGACAGGTGGTTTTTTTATTGATACTGTAAGATTATTTATTTTTCCTTTCCAAGTGATATGGTTACATACAGTTATTTACTAAAGCCGATCTATAGCTAAGGAATTGTGCTGTGCCTTTAAGATGAGCTGTTTGCTTCTTCTTTGTGGGTTTTTGTTTTAGGAGAGCTCAGGACGGGTTCTGATCTGTTAACTTGAAGGCTGAATAAAAGTCTGGACACGCTATTCCTCTCAGTGTTCTACTGTTTCTCCACCCACGACCTTATGGTAACACAAATGTGCCCCATATCTTAGTGTTGCAATACCATAACGTTTTTACGTTATTCATTCTTAGCCAGAGAAATTTAACACCAGAAAACACTGACACAATCCAGCTGTAATGTGTAATAGTCACTCACTCAGCCTGGGTCGCTTCTGCTCTGACGCTGATTTCCAGAGTCTCGTTAAAATCGATGTAGAACTGATCTCCGTTCTCAGGAGTTGGAGGCAGAAACCTGGGCAGATATTCACCTGCTGTGCAGGACGGAGCTGCAGGATCCACTGGAAGAAAATAACCAAGAAACGAATTAATTCAAGCTGAAAGGAGCTGGTCAGTTTGGTCATTAATTCAAACAACATGAAGCTGTTGGAAGGTTAAATTTAGTTTTGTCATGTTCCTTCATGGACTTTGGGGCCAAAGTTGTGATTGTCTATTTTAATCTTTAGTAGTTCCTGATATTTAAAATGATTTCCAACAGATCCAACATATTCAGCTCAGACACAAACAGCTCAAGTCCAGAGCTGCTCTATGTGGTTCAAATCAAGCTCAACAAACTGCAGCTTTACCTCTGAAAACAAACTGGACAGGGATGCTGCTCATGGCGTCGCTGGGAGTTTTCACCACTTGTGAATCAAAGATATCAGTCAGAGTGATGTTCTGTGTGGGAAAATCCTCCACCACCATCTGAACCGCATACGGACCTTCATCACTGCTGTTAGTGGGACTGAATGACAGAGAACAAGACTGGAAGAGAAAGGAGAAGAAAATGATCCAAGTTAAAATTGAATCAAATAACACAGATTAAGTGAAATATTTTTCATTGTCATTTTATTGAAAATCTACGGAAGACGATTAGTGCCACTGGGAAAAAAAAACAATTCTGACTTTAATCTCAAAATTCTGAGAATTGTTTTTTTTTTTGTTTTTTGTTTTTTCCAGTGGCCCTGATCCTCTTCTGTAACAGATAAGTAAGGAAAAGTAAACTAGATGAAACAAAAACCGTAAAGTACAAATAAAAATATTAAAAATGTTCAGTGTTAGAAAGTGGATGGGTTGCATCTTTCTAATTCACTCATTGTCACGTAAATCCAGCCTAATCAAGTTCCTGCAGCTCCAACATTTGATACTCACAGATGAAACGTTGAGGACAGATGGAGGAGTGCAGGTGTTACACTCTGGATCAGCTGCATATCTGCATCTGACGTCGTCTCCATCTGCATCTGTGACCAACAGGTTGATGTTTCTCTGACAGTTCGAAGGAACTCTGAGAGAAAAAGAACAATTCCTAGAACATCACAACCAGACCTCTATCAGTCTTTTCAGGTTTTTGTTTTATAACTTTAACCTGTCTGACTGGTTCTGCAAGATTTATTCCTGATAAGATTTGATTTTAATCATCACTGTGTTTCCATATGGAACAAACTACGGAATAGTTTCAGTTCAGTTTTCTAATGATGAACTTTCTGCAGAACAAACTTACCCAGATTTATTTTACATTGATTTTTCTGATCAGTTGTTTCAAATACAATATTGTTCACTTAGAAGAAACAGCATCAGCTGGATTATCAAATAAAAAAAATCAACTTTTGTAAACAAGCTTGTATTTTTATGATCTTAAACATTTTTTGCTTCTGATTCACAGTTGCATCTGCAAATGCTGATGAAAAATACAATACAAAATAAAAACAATGGTCATCTCAATATGTTGCAGTCAGTCAAAGGCTTTATAAATGGCTAAAATATTGAAACAGAATTACCTGATTAGAGGGATGATGGTGGTCAGGGGTGGTGAACCTCGGTCGTTGATGTCAGAACGGTTTCTATAGTCAAAGTTACCTGTGATTTTTGGCATTACAATCCCATTTCTGTTTTCTGTCCAGCTTGGAACAGAATTCCTACAGTGGATGAAAAGATCTACAATGTTATGGTGAAATAATGCAGCATTTAAGATAAAATCTCTATATACAAACGAAACTATGTATTTTTTTTCATCAGCTGACGATGATAGTTTTTCTTCTTTAGAAAACATGAAAACCTTATCAGCCCAACTGATGAAGCTGTCCTGCAGGATTTTAGGATTTTTATCTGTTCTCGTTTATAATTTGAACATAATGAATCAATAATAATCCAGAAATAATCCAATTATTTCTGATGTGTACTTACAAAGCATTTAATATATGCAGGAATGAATTATAATCCCAAATAAATGCTTTCTGACACCATTCACCTCTGCTTTCATCGATTAGATAAACTGGTGGTAACCCACTACAGTCTCCACCACAAAGCCAAGAGTCAAACTCGTCACATGAGCTAAAACTTGCCGTCAAGTCTATGTTTATCTGTGGAATTAAAGAGAAAAGTTGGTAAATACATCTGATTTTTTCCTGAAAAATATTTATTTTACTACTAAGCTGAACTTACTGCGTATTCACCTGACGGAACGTCTCGAACAGAGCTAACGACGCCGCCATAATAAGCAGCTTCAGCTCCGCTGATGAGCAGCAGCAGCAACACAGACGACAACATGGTGACAGAGTCAAAATCTCCAGAGAAAAACTGAACGTTATTAGAGACAAATCAAGTTATACTTTCTCAGAAAACCTCTGGTCCACACCCTCTGCTGCATCCATGGATGGTTCACTGGTATGCCACAGTATAATGGACCAGGATGTTCTTCACCTGGTATGAGGAAAAACTCTGATGGCTGAAAGGTTACATCCAAAGATAAAAAATGTGAAGTATAATTTACAGTAACTGGAAAAGTCATAAATCTTCTATGACTTTTATTGTAATAAAAACGTAAAATAATGTATTTTATTAAGAAAATAAATTCACTAAATGGAGGGGAAACAATTTTATCTGTGGACAGATTTTAAAATTCAACCAACTTCATTTGAAAAATACGGCAAGCATTTATATCAACACAGCTCAATATTTAGCAGCATCTATTAAATCCAGCTCACTGCCTTTATTTAATATAATGCTTTGATCATTCAAAATATGAATTCATGTCAAAAAACTTGTTGGAAAAAAACATCAGCTTAGAGATTAGACTAATTTAATTACATTTTATGTTGATAAACATTTAATGACTTTAAAACATTCAAATATTTAATAAATTGTGTCAAAAAAAGTTAAATTAAGATAAAAATGTTGGGTTTGTGGTTGCTTCATTCCAGCTACTGGAAGGAAAATATTTAATCTGACCAGATATTTCTCAGCTCAACAAGGGTTGTAAAATAAACAAAACTATCAAGGACTGGATTATTTCCGACTGAAGTGTTAGCTAGCTGTCTAGCTTTGTAAGTGCAACACATTGTGAGGGCAGCATAATGACCGTAGGATCAGTCGACAGAAAATAAAATAAATAATAAAAAAGATTACATTCAAATACATCAAAACACAAAACAATCAAATAAAGTGGATCATTTTAACGATAATTCGGCTGCTTAACAAGTTGAAACCTTGTAGTGGTTGTTAGACTTATATCTGTCTGAAACCAGCAGCTGAAAAACTATGATTGTGTCAGAAGCTCAGAGCTCTGATCCTGCAGCAGCTTGCAGATCCTGGAAACGTTCAGTAAACCTCAAACAAATATTTTATTACCAATATTTTGATCTTGAGATTGAAAATCATTTTTCTCTCAGGTTTTACATCATCGTAGGAGTTTTAAAAAGTTGTGTAATGCATTTCAGAGAGGGACTCTTTCTAATCCAGATTAATTAATGAAGCCGACTGCAAATCCAGATTCTTTATTATCAACATTTGGTTCTTTCTGATGAGACGTTGAGGACAGACGGTGGATAAAACTCTATATCAGCTGCATATCAGCATTTAATGTCGTCTCCTGGGTCTAAAACCAACAAGTTGATATTTTTATTCTGACAGTTTGAATCAACTCTGTGAGAAAGAAACACAGAACACAAGTTATGTGCAGTTTGTTTTTTCATGTGTTTGTTTCATAAGTCAAAACTTGTTTTTCCCCACAACTTTTTATTTTTACTAAAAAAAACAAACAAACAAACAAAAAACATTCAGTTTCATCT
>NW_006800157.1:673411-680677 GCF_000485575.1 Poecilia formosa
ATTTGCTGAATTGCAAAATAAATTTGCAATTCAGCAAATTTATTTTATGCTGAACTACCTGATTAGGTGTTTTAAATAAAATAATGTTCACTTTGAAGCAACAGCATCAGATTAACTTTCCCATCAAAGAATCGAGTTTTGTGATCGATCTTGTATTTAAAAAAATAAAAGTAGCTGTCAAGTGATGATGATGATGATGATGATGAGGAACACAAATAATAAAATCCTAAATAATTTCAGTCAAGAAAGTCTGAAAGAGTTTAATTAAACTTCAGGAAACATATTTCTCTGCTGGGCTAAAATATCTTCCAATAATCAGACACTAGGTGGTGCTGTTGAGAGTTTGAGTCACGGCCCTGTTTGAACAGCTGCTCTGTGATAAATCACATACATTATTAAGATACCCGATAGAATAAGTAGAATAAGTTCTTGCTCAGTTATTATGAAAACAAAATACTTTAATCTAAACAATAACTTTTGTTGTGGTTCAGATGAGGAAGCATTGCACTGGGACAAATCATGTTTTGTCACAATCTTTATTGTCTAATGAATTTCAAAGACTCAAGAAAATACCTCTGGTTTCACACATTCTTTATTTCTATGCTGTTAGTTTGCTCTTGTGTTTGTGCTGCTAAAGTTGGTGGTTAATGACCACAGCTGAGGTTTCAGGAAGTCATTAAGACACAACAATGCAGAAAGGAAAACAGTGATCTTTATGGCGATGGTGAGCTTCTGAGTGGAACCAAACTCTTCAGCATCTTTATAATAATGTTGACTAATAAACAAATGTAACAAATGTGAAAACTCACAAAACTTTTGCTTAGACACAGGAAGTCATTATGACAGGGTTTAATCTGTGAACAGGTTCAAACAGCTTCTTTTGTGAAAATGTCAACACAACTCAATACTAAACATCCATTAAAATCAGAAACCCAGTAGAGTCCTTTATTGGATAATACAATGTTAATATGATTAAAAACACGAATTCATGTTAACAGACTTGTTGGAGAAATTTCAACAGAGAGGCAACTTCAACTAATTACGTTTTTTATTCTTTACAAACATTTGTTTAAAACAGACTCACATTTAATACGTTGTGTCAAAAACATACAAATTAACTGTTTGGTTGCCATGGTTATATAGACATATCTGTCAACCTAAATGATTTCAGCCAAGAAAATCCAGAAAAATGTGAAAATAGCTTCAGAAAACATTTCTCTTCAGGGATAAAATGCAGTGTTATAACCAGACAGTAGGGGGTGCTGTTGTAGCATGTGAGCGACAGACGCTCTGTCATCCAAGATGTCTTCCTCTCTCTGAAGCCGATGGATGGATGAATCATCTGTAAAGTTGTGTAAAGTTTTAGCTTGCAGCCACTCAAATGTTTTGTTCATAACTCTTTGTCAGGATCTAGAGACCTTTAGGAGAGAAACCCTGAAGAAGTTAATTGATTACAGTGTAAACTGTAATCAATTAACTTACTTTCTTTAAGGAGTTGTGATTATACTGAAAATGCTGTTTGGTTTCTCTTTGTTGTGATTGTTGATGTTCTGATGCTTTGGTTTGGCTCTAGAGTTAAGTTTATATTTGCCATTTAGTTGCGTTTCCATTACAAATGTGAGCAAAACGTTGTTGATATTCATCTAATGTAAAGAAAAACACCATTTCACAACTGCAGTATTTCCATTAAAGAAGTAACACAATTAAAATGACGTGAATAAATTTGTTAACGCTATAAATCATTGAACAACATGCCTTGCCATCATCCACCTTCATCATTTCTTTGTCATTTCCACCAGTTATAACATCCGGTTGTTGATCACTTGACTTATGTGATGTGATAAAAAAATTTCCATTGCAGTTTTGTGAAAAATATTCATTTTGATACATTAAAAAAAATTCATCCAAGCACAAAAATATTTTATTGAAAATGTCTGTCATCTCAGTAATCAAATTTATTTTCTAAATTCTAATTTGTGCCATTATATGGTCAATGGAAATGCAAATAATAAAGATTATTGTGGGATTAATCTATGAACTGACATGATTAATTTCTAACCACAATCTCCATCTTTCTCTGGGAGATGCTGAACTGTTCCCTGGACAGTAAGGATGTAGGATTTCCTGCAGAAAGTATATATTAGAAAGCATTTTAATCAAACGCCTGAACTGAATTGAGACCTTTCACCTCTTCAGTTTTCATCTTGTCAGCCTTTATTAGCTTCAGCAACTTATTCTACATCCAAAAAAAGGCTAAAACCTGCAGCCAGTTTCTTCAAGAGCCATCTGTAGTGAAAAGAAGAAACGAGTCTTTTATATAACTGCAAGGATAACAGAAAACCTTTATTTCACCATCTTAAAGTGAGTTTGTGATTCAGAGACTTTAATAACATGACAGATCCTTTGGAAACTAACAACCTGCAAAGATTTTATCCTAAAACTTATTTCAAACAGTTGATGCCAAAGGGACAATGATATCATGTAATTTTATTCTGTTTGCAACGATTGATGAGCAATTGGAAATAATATATATGAGAGTATTCTGACTTTATAGCATTTGATCACATTAAAAGAAAAAAAATCATTCACATTAATTAAAATAAGTATAACCACAAGAATCAGATGAGAGATTAAAGAAAAACCCCTATATATCAAATCACTTTTACCAGCAAGAATCAGATTCATTCTCTTTTTAGCCACTAGGGGGCGGCTGTAGTAACTTATACCATGACACTAATATTATGCTATGTGATGACAGGCCTCGTCTTATCAGCTCCACTTTGATCTGGAGAGGAAAAACATGAAATTAGAGCTAAATAATGTAAACAGTAAATCACACAGAACAAAACTAAACTGCATTTTCATGCTAAAAATCAGGGTTGAGCTTTGAATCGGGTGCTTGGAGCTAAATGAACTTTTCACTTGCAAATGCTAAAATATGAAAATTTATGTTAAAACAACATTCAGTCTAAATCTTTCCATCTAAAAGAAATAAAGCAGAAGACAAAAACAAAACTTTATTGCAGGAGCAGCTAAATCTGTTGGACTAGAATGAACCACATCATTATCTTTAACATTGACGTCATTGAGGTTACTAACCAGGTTCATGATGGTTGATTTTATGTCTCTATTGACATAAAATCAACGTCAGTGGAGCAGAGATAATTAAATTCAGAGCCAAAACATAATCTGGAAGCAAAGAGAGTCAACATTACTAACAGGATCATTATTTTTTGCTTTAAACAGGTACAGGAAAGAAAGAGGTGGTATTTTTTTATTTTTATTTTTAATATTTTGCCAGAATAAGTTTTGGGAAAAAGTGATGTAGACCATTGTGATAGAAAGGTGACATATATAGAATCAAAGAAAAAGTTTTTAAAATCATTAAACTACAATGTGTATCATGAGACATGAAGGTAGTAATTACATTTGTTAAAGAAAAGACGATGTCAAATTGCTGAATAAAATTTGAATGAGAACCTATAGTCTTTATGCCTCAGGGACACAGACGGATGGAAAGATTAATGTTGCTAATTGTCTTGCATTATTTATAAATCCATTTGTTATGGATGGCAAAAACATATTTTTGGTCAAGAGCAGATTTAAAGGACCCATAAGGTTACAACCCTTAAACTCTCAATCCTGGAAAATGCAATAGAAAAACGACATGCGGGCGTTCAGCTGCAGGTTAATGGGGTTAATGATAAAAAGGCTTAAGTTGACGTCTACATTTATCAGGGTTGGTGATGTTTTCTAACATAAACTTATGTCACACTTACATCGTCCTGGGTCTGGTGTNAGGTTCATGATGGTTGCAGATTCTCTATTGACATAAAATCAACGTCAGTGGAGCAGAGATAATTAAATTCAGAGCCAAAACATAATCTGGAAGCAAAGAGAGTCAACATTACTAACAGGATCATTATTTTTTGCTTTAAACAGGTACAGGAAAGAAAGAGGTGGTATTTTTTTATTTTTATTTTTAATATTTTGCCAGAATAAGTTTTGGGAAAAAGTGATGTAGACCATTGTGTTAGGAAGGTGACAATATATATAGAATCCAAGATAAAGTTTTTTTTAAATCATTAAAAACCTACAGTGTGTATCATGAGACATGAAGGTAGTAATTACATTTGTTAAAGAAAAGACGATGTCAAATTGCTGAATAAAATTTGAATGAGAACCTATAGTCTTTATGCCTCAGGGACACAGACGGATGGAAAGATTAATGTTGCTAATTGTCTTGCATTATTTATAAATCCATTTGTTATGGATGGCAAAAACATATTTTTGGTCAAGAGCAGATTTAAAGGACCCATAAGGTTACAACCCTTAAACTCTCAACCCTGGAAAATACAATGGAAAAATGACATGCGGGCGTTCAGCTGCAGGTTAATGGGGTTAATGATAAAAAGGCTTAAGTTGACGTCTACATTTATCAGGGTTGGTGATGTTTTCTAACATAAACTTATGTCACACTTACATCGTCCTGGGTCTGGTGTCGAGTCTAGGATGGACAATGAAGGTGTAGTTATTGGTGGAGGTGTAGCTGGTGGAGGTGTAGCTGGTGGAGGTGTAGTTGTGAATAGAGGTGTGGTTGTCATGCTGGGTGTAATCGTGGTAGCAGCTACAATCGGAGGGGAAACAGTTGGTGGACCTGTGGACGGAGCAGCAGATCAGCTGCAACATTATCAGTTTAGGGAAAAACTGATTGAATTCAAGACCAAAGCAGAGATTTCCACTCACTTTCTCCAGCCGTCACAAAGACGCACCGAAGGTCAGACTGGTATACAGAGCCAGAGGAGCAGAGGAGGTAAATAGAGCAACAGCTTAGATATAAAACTGTTAATAAAATAAGCAGACAATTCAGTTTAATGAAGTCTTAAAACAACAGTCTGTACCAACTCAGTATTAAGCTGATATAAAGCAACTATCAAAGCCAGAGGTGCAGGATTTCTGAAAATGAGATTCTGATTCTGTGGTGATGAATCCAGTGTGATTTTGTGCCAAAAGAAGTTTTAGTTTTCTATCAATGATGAACCATTCAGACCCCTAGGAGATCTGCTTAATGTGGAGGAGAGATTATGTCCAGGCATATATTATACAACTCAAAAGAAATTTGACTTTGCATCGCACCAATTTCTAAAATTGGCCTCTGTCCCTTTAAAAAGCTCAAACTTTTCTCCATGATGCTGTTTACAACAGTTCTTCAAGGAATCAAGTAACCCAGTGATAAAGTAACTAGTTACCTTCATTGATTTAAAAAATCCTATTTGTATCAAATATGACTCAAACAAAATTTGACTTCATGATTTAAAGCCTTAAAATTTAGCCTCTGTCTCTTTAAAAACTCCTGTTCTTCCTGAAACTCCGCCTTCATCACAACATGGCTCCTCTATCAACCCTTTATTAACATTTTTAATTACATTGCACTGAGATGTATCTCATAATGAGCTCAGCTGATGCACAGTTACACCAGATGTTTGCTAATTGCTGCTGGCTAGTCTGAAGGAGCTGAGTGAGGGAGTTAAAGGGCAGGGAACATTCTGTGAAGCAAGAGCTCAACAGTGGGCTGCAGCTCTAAGGTGGAGCTTTAGGTAAATAGGCAGTCCTTTGCATGAAATTGAATTACACCTCCAATAATGAAACATGCATGAAAAACTTAAAGCAACACTCCAGGTAAGCATTTGATGAGAAAATTGTAACATGGTGAAAAGCTCAAAAAAGTTGATTTTGCAGAATACTTCCCCTTTAAGTGGTGCTTACTGGACTAGAAGTAAACATGGTGAGGCATATTTTGGTTTTTATGTTCTTCAGCTCTGAATCACCTTCCCTGAAACTTTTGGTTCCTATAAATCAGAACTGAATGTTATGATTTGTGTTTCTGTGCATTTATTTTTAGGGTTTTCTGTGTTCAGTTGCTTTCCTGTGAGTCTCTGTCTTTGCGTCTTCCCATTGATTGCGTCCCAGCTGTGTCTCATTCCTTGATTACCCTCCCTGTGTATTTAGTCCCACCTGTTAGCTTTGTCTCTTGTCGGATCCTCATCGAATGGCATTTGTCTGCCTGCCATTACAGTCGTACTGTAAGTCCTATGTTAGTTAGCTCTCTCTTTCAGTCCTCAATTTTTCAGTTGCTCCGGTATTAGCTGTGCACTAAAGACATTTTTTTCTTTTATGACTTCAACATAACAAGTAATTATTCAAAATCCAATATAAAAATTATAACTAAGGAAACCCCAGACATTACATCAAGTCATTGACTTGCAGCATTTACTCCTCTTGGAAAGTAGAAAATCATTTGCGTTGTTGATGACTCTACAGCAATCCCTCATGCTGAGCATGCACAAAGCGACAGTGGATGGAAAAAACTCCCCTTTAACAGGAATAAATCTCTAGTAGATGCAGAACCACAACCAGGCTCAGTACAAGCAGCCATCTGCCACAAATGGAGGTTTGAGAAAAAAAGAGCGGACACACAAGAAGAAACAAATGAACTGGATTAAGGTTATTTTTGATGTACATGAAAGTAAAAGGTTATTAGCAGGAGAGGAAGAATGATTAGATGTCGGGAGATTTATCTCAGCTGAAGGAATCAGACCAAATAAAACTCCAGGCCAGATGTAGCTTCTATGGATAGGAAAATAACTGAGAGGAAACAAGAAGTTAACAGTTGAAACAACAGTAAAATTAATAAGACACTAACTTTGCTTGGACAACAAAGCAGAGAGTTTTGTTCAGTCCTTTGTCACTGTCAATTGGTGTCCATGTCAGCCTGAAGTTTCCTGATCCTGATGAACTCTTGGATGAACCAGCCGGTCCGCTGAACAGGAGCTCAGTGGTCCTTTAAGAAACAGGAGAGACACAGTTTAGATATTTCCAAAGCTTCCCAACCTCCTCAAACAGGTGTTTTTGAGTTTTTCACTGATATACAGTTTTTAGCAGTGGTGGTTTCTGAAATGGGCAACTGACCAGGTTGGCATCTCGTGGGGGGCAGCATGTGCGACCTCACACCCACCTCCCACTCCCTCTTCCAGCCGCCTGCTCTTACAACCACAGGATCCAATTGTCAACAGTACCTAATTGTGAGGATCTGTGTTTTCTCTGTATTTATATTGAGGTTTCTCTGTGTTTGTTTAGTTCTGTTCCCCTGCGAGTCTCTGTGCCGTCCTGTCCTGATTGTTCCCAGGTGTGTCTCGTTCCTGTGATGACCCTCCTTGTGTATTCAAGTCTACCTATTGTCTTTGTTTCTTGTCAGGTCCTTGTCTA
>NW_006800157.1:680785-688279 GCF_000485575.1 Poecilia formosa
ATACGCTGGGTCAAAAGGGGGCAGTGCCCCTCAAACAAACGTCTTGCCCCCTCAAATGAAACTTGCCACAAATAACAGACCATCTCCTTTATCTGAGGTTCTGCTGTGCACCGTGCTGAGCAGGCTGCGGTCTTCTTCTGTCTGTCTGCGGTCAGGCTGCAGCTGAAACTTCTCAGCCGCGTGTAAACAGCCAATCAGCATTCAGTATTTAAACGAGCCTCACGAGAGTGAGATCCCGCCCCCTGCTAGCCAACCTGCTTGCCAACGATGGCGACTTTATCTGTCAAGTTGTCTAAATCTTAAATGTGCACGAAAGAAGCACAATGTTTTGCTAACACTACAGCTACAAAACAAGCCCCAGAGTTACACAGTTTGGGTTGCCAGCTTTCAGAAATAAAAATAAGGGATGCCCACCGCGGCGCGTCACCTGACTCTCATGTGGTGGGACGTCCGCTGCAGTGATAGACATTATTTTATGGTGGTGGTTTTTGTTTTTAAAATGTGGTACATAGGGCAACCATTCATGCATAGTTGGTTAGAGTACCCCAAAATTGTACTCCAATCAGAGTAGCATACCTTAAACACATTTAATTAAGCAAGTGTAAAAAGTATTTGGTAAACTACTCAAGTACTGAGTAACTGATCATAACACCTGATTTAATATTCAAAATGTGTCCTCAGACAGCCAAAAGTATAAAAGCTATGTAAACATTCTGATATTAGCGGCAAAGTGAAAAGGATGGAAAAAAGAGCAACAAAAAGTGGTACAGCGGTGATGTCAGGGACTGAAGGCTAAGTTATAATTCTGGTTTCAACAGTTCGAGTTTAGCGCGTTTTTGAACCAAGACAGCAGTATGATCCATTCATAATAAATTTGGGTTGTGATGCACAAACCAAAAGCACCGTTGTGTCTCTGGTCAGTGTGATAATTTGGCTCCTATATGCAGCTGTCCAGCATATGCGGTCATCAGTAGCAGGTGTTCGAGGAGAACAACGTCACACCTGACTTTGTGCAACTTTTCAGACTTTAATCCGCTGCTGACGAAGAAGTCTGGGATGATGTTCTGTTTCTTATGTGTTTGTTAATAGACTTAAAAGGCTTTTTTGTCAATATTTGCTGTGAATATAATACAGCCTGTAAGTTAATGTGAAGTTCGCTTACGTTTCTATGACATCACTGCTAGGAGTCTACTTCTACTCGACGTTTATCATTTTTTAGTCCACCATAAAATATATGAAGTCTATCAACCCCTAATGTGTATAAACATAATGACACCTCCTTAACATTTTCGCCTGACCCCTCACGTATACATGACTAGAACCGGCCCCAGTAGTCACTCACTCAGCCTGGGTTGCTTCTGCTCTGATAATGATTTCCAGAGTCTCGCTGTCATTGGTTGACATCTGAGCTCCATGTTCAGGAGTTGGAGGCAGAAACCTGGGCAGATATTCACCTGCTGTGCAGGACGGAGCTGCAGGATCCACTGCAAGAAAATAACAAAGAAACACATTAATTCAAGCTGAACGGAGCTGGTCTTGATAATTAATTAAAACAACCTGCAGGTGTTCATTGGAAGGTGAATATTTAATCAAGCCAGATATTTTGCCAGCTTAGTTGTAGTTAAATTTAGTTTTGTTATATTACTTCCTGAACGTTGGGCCAAAAATATGACCAGCTTTAATTTTAAGAAGTTCCTGTTTTACTTATTGATGTTTCAAATAATTTCCAATAATAATAATAATAATAATAATATACTATATTAATAATAATTTCACTATATTATTTTAATAATAAATGAATAAATAAATAATGTTTAAAATAATTTCCTGCAGATCCAAACTATTCAGCTCAGAA
This sequence comes from Poecilia formosa, assembly GCF_000485575.1. Lineage (NCBI taxonomy): Eukaryota > Metazoa > Chordata > Actinopteri > Cyprinodontiformes > Poeciliidae > Poecilia > Poecilia formosa. Next base: position 682,641 of record NW_006800157.1, read on the forward strand.
ACAAACACTCCAAGTCCAGAGCTGCTCTATGTAGTTCAAATCAAGAACTACATGGAGGTAAAACTATGTAAAACTGGTGATCCAGTTTTACCTCTGAAAACAAACTGGAGGGGGTTCTGGTACATGGGATCGCTGGGTGTTATCACTGACTGTACACCAGTATAGCCGTTAGTCAGAGTGATGTTCTGTCTGGGAAAATCCTCCAGAACCATCTGAACCGCATACGGACCTTCAGCACTGCTGTCAGTGGGACTGAATGACAGAGAACAAGACTGGAAGAGAAGAGAAAGGAGAACAAAAAGGTCCAAATTTAAACTTGATCAAAGGATTATAGATTAAGTGACATATATTTTCTTATAATTTTATTATTAAAAATCAGATTCAATAAAACATGACAGAATTTCTCCAGGGTTATTCAGTAGATAAGTGATTGAAAGTAAACTAGATAAAACAAAAATACATCAAAGCACAAATGTCATAAAAGGGCTAATAATGAAAAGTCCATAATTTTAGCACCTTTTTTGTCAAGTTATGTAGAATGTTGAAGAAGGTCCAAATGCAGAGATGCTGAGGCACGGAGTAGATATGAAGATTTAATACAAAAAAAGTTCTTCAGTCTTCTAGACTGAAGAACTTTCAGCTGCCAAGTCACTTAAACTGGCTCTTTTAAATCCCAGATCTCTCTGTGCTAAATCTGTATTAATTAATGATGACAATAATGAACCAATCGTACTAATTGACTCAGCGCCTCCTACATACAATTTTTTAAGTGAGAATAGAAAACACAAAAATGGAGGAGGCGTGGCTTCAATATTTAAGAATACCATGAACTGTAGTAAAATCTCTCTGGGTCATTTTATGTCTTTTGAGTATCTTGGAATTGAGGTAAAAGGTCACAAACAAACTTTGACACTAACTTTATACAAAACTCCAACATATGTGGAAGGTTTCTTTACGGACTTGAATGAACTTCTATCTCTCATATGTATTGATTATGATTGTTTAATAATTGTTGGTGATTTCAACATTCATGTTGACAACCCCCAAGACCAAGGGGCAAAAAAGCTGTTTAATATATTAGAGAGTTTTGGTTTAACACAACATGTCAAACAAGCAACACACACTCAAGGACACACACTGGACCTGGTTATCAGTAAGGGTGTGAATATTTCCAATGTCTCTGTAACTGATGTCGCCCTGTCGGATCACTTTGCTGTTATCTTTGAATGTTCTTTATCCGTTAACCCACTTGGACAAACAGCTACTATCACAAAACATACTTTCACAGAAAACACAGCAGAAACATTTAATCAAATCTACTCTGCTTCCTCGCCCTTAACCTATAATGACGTAGATAAGTTGGTAGATGATTTTCAGTGCAAACTTTCAGATATCATTGATTACATTGCCCCCCATTAAAGTGAAGGTTGTGACTGGTAGGAAGAAATCTCCATGGAGAAATGTACAAACAGTTCAGTCTGCAAGACAACTCTGTCGTAGGGCCGAACAGAAATGGCGTAAAACTCAACTGCACGTTTATTATGACATCTATAAAGAAAGACTACGTAACTATCACTCAACACTAAAACATGCAAGAGAGGCTTTCTTTGCAGATGTCATAAACAAAAACATTAACAACGCTCGAGCTTTATTTGCTACTGTTGACAGGCTCACAAACCCTCCTATGACGTTACCTCCTGAACTTCAATCTAATGCCGCCTGCAACAAGTTCCCCAGTTTCTTTTCAGAGAAAATTCAAAAGATCAGAGGATTAATCTGCACATCCTCTACAAAGCCAGTACCAATGCTGTGCCCAAACAAAACAAATGCAGGAAAAATTACCCAATTTCAGCTACATAATTATAAAACCATTGAAGAAATTATGAGTCAATTAAGCTCCAGTTCCTGCTGTCTGGATGTCCTACCCACACATTTCTTTAAGAAAGTCCTGCCTGTTGTTGCTAATGATCTGATCCAAATAGTAACTCATCGTTGTCTTCAGGTGTTTTCCCCCAGACTTTGAAAACAGCAGTTATCAAACCACTGATAAAAAAGAACAATCTGGACAAATCACTACTGCAGAATTACAGGCCGACCTCTGACCTCTGACCTCCCATTCATCAGCAAAGTTATTGAAAAATCAGTTTTTAAACAATTAAATAACTTCCTAACAATAATGAATAGCTTTGACTCCTTCCAGTCTGGTTTTCGTGCTCACCACAGCACGGAGACGGCCTAGTCAAAGTGTTCAATGACATCCATATAAACACAGACTGTGGGAGAACCACAGTGCTGGTTCTGTTGGACCTCAGTGCTGCCCAGGACATTTTACTGAATCGACTGGAGAGTTGGGTCGGACTCTCCCGTCCAGTGCTCAACTGGTTTGAATCTTACATAAAGAACAGGGATTTCTTTGTTTCAATCGGAAACTTCTCACCAGAGAGGTCAAAGGTCACATGTGGGGTACCCCAAGGTTCAATCCTAGGACCCCTTCTTTTCAATATTTATATGCTCCCACTGGCTCAGGTTGTAATAGGAAATAAGATCAGCTACCATAACTATGCGGATGAAACACAGCTCTACATCATGATGTCACCAGGTGACCTTTGACCCCATCCAATCACTGAACAGATGCTTAGAACAGATAAATGTGTGGATGTGCCAAAACTTTCTCCAGCTGAACAGAAACAAAACTGAAGTTATTATCTTTGGACCTAAAGAGGAGCGAACTAGAATCAGTGCACAACTTCAGTTATTACAACTGAAAACCAGCGATCAGCCCGAAACCTGGGAATAGTGATGGACAGGCACGTGCAGGGGGGAGGGGGGGCTAAGGGGGTTTAAACACCTGCCCCTTTTGCTCCTTGCCCCCAAGTGCCCTTTTGGTCAATTTTTTTTTTTTTTGTTGGTATTATTATTTCCTAAGCCCTCTTCTCCCTCCGGTCACCTTGTTACCTTTGACCTTTTGCCCGTGACGCATGACGCAGTTGCCTCTCGCGCAGTGAGATAAGGCGGCTAACTGGAGCTCAACGTAGCAAACGTTCCAGATTACAGATCAGTTTTTGGTGAATTAAAAAAAAACGACGTTTTTGGTGAATAAAGTGGAGAAGACTTGCTTCTTGTCAGATGACTGAAAACGTTGAAGTATCATTTCTGCTTCAGCACGGAGTCGAGGTTTAAGCAGAGAGGTAATGAAATACAACAGACACTGACAGGCCTCTGCGTCTGGCTAACTCTGAAGAACTACTGAGGGAGGAGACAGCCAAGTGAGGAAAAACTGTTCTTATCTATCGATTCAGTGTTTTTATCATACAGACATTAGGCTGTTGTTGTTGTGCTATTAGCTAGCTGCTAGCTAACGACTTTGCTAGCAAAGCTAGATAACTAATAAGCTTTTTCCCTATCATTAATGATATCAGTCATTCTTCAGTATAGCTTATGCAATAGAGGCACATCGCCCGTCCAAAACTTATCATCTCCATAATGGATAATAAGTCTTCTAATTTCCTTTGCTGCATAATGTACATTTCATTTATTCTAGCGTTAGGTAAATGTGTCTTGAAGGAAAATAGCACTTAAATAAAAGACCAAAAAGGATATTCATTTAGAATTAAAAATAACTCACCTTGAATTACCATGATAGATAAAATGTATGTAATAAAAGTCATTAATGAAAAGGAAAAAACTCAACCCAGACGTTAAGAAAGTTTAGGGTCTGGTTCGCAGAGTATGAAGTTATTTTTTTCCCCAATTATTCAATGAAAAAAAACTAACCTCAGTTAAGTAAAATAAAATTGTAATCAAAACTTTTGGAATTGGAATTATTTCTTTGTTTAAACAAAAACTTTTGTTTAAAAAACTTTTTTTAATTAAATAACTAATTTTTGTCTCTTGAACTTAAAAAGTTATTTGCCAAACATAAACTTTTATTTGCACACATCTTTTGTTGTGATTTTGGCTCCTGCCCACGACGTCATGTGAGAATCACAAGCAAAACTTTGAGTCAAACAAAAACTAAGAATAGCAAGAAAAGATTTCTGACAAGCACAAATAAGTTTGTTTTGCAAATAATTTTTTCACTTCATGACACAAAAATGTGTGATTTTAATTTTTAAAAAAGTTGTTTTAAGTTAAACTCAGCAGGCTTTTCTCATGGTGACTTGAATTAACAATTAAAATTTTCCTTTTGTTTCGTTTTTCTGCAGTTCCACCTTAAAGTTTGATGCAGCTCTGCTTTCCTGAATGGACCATCTTCATCTCCACTGCAGCAAACAGGCAGCTCTTTTTTATAGGTTACAGTCACTAAAAGGTTGCATTGTGCCCTTCTTTATATTTTTAATAGTGTAATTCTGTAAAGACAATGTGTCTGGTGGTGCAGCTCTGATTTACATATCTTGCTAAATTGCGGGTTTGAATATTGCAATACTTTCCTATAACAAAGTAGACCTGCAGAAAGAAATTACTAATAAAATATCTTGCATATGCATAGCTATATGCTCTATATAGAGATGTTTCTTAGCTTTGATTGTATATCTCACAATTTTGTAATTTATCATTGTTTATTAAACTCTGAAACTGTGTGGCTTTGTTAATATTCTGTCTAGAATGTGGTAAGATGTGCCTTTTTTTTCTTGTTTTTTTTTTAGCACCTGCCCCTTTAGTGGTCTCTCCACGGCTCTGAAATGAATCTAACAATAAAGAATGACTAGACATGAGAAATAACAAATTCATCCCAGTGTGAACTCTTTCCAATTCATTCATTTGTCAAATTTAATTAAAACATTTGGTAAATTCAAGCTAATTAGTGTTACTGACTGCAAATCCAATTCCTGCAACTGAAACATTTGACACTCACAGATGAAACATTGAGGACAGAAGGAGGAGTGCAGGTGTTACACTCTGGATCAGCTGCATATCTGCATCTGACGTCGTCTCCATCTGGGTCAGAGACCAACAGGTTGATGTTCCTCTGACAGTTTGAAGGAACTCTGAGAGAAAAGAAACATTTCATAGAACATCACAACCAGACCTCCATCAGTCCCTTCAGGTGTTTGTTTCATAACAAACACCTGTAGGTGTTTGTTATGATCACCTTCATAATTCATGACTGGTTCTTCAAGGTTTCTTCCTGATAAGAATGTTATTTTAGTCATCATTGTGTTTCCTTATGGAACAAACTACAGTATAGTTTCAGTTCAGTTTTGCAATGAATTTTCTGCAGAACAAACTTACCCAAATTTATTTTGCAGTGATCTATCTGAATTTTTTTTATTTTTTTTTCAATGCAATATTGTTCACTGAGAAGAAACAGCATCAGCTGGATTATCAAATAAAAAAATCTACTTTTGTAATCAGTCTTGTATTTTATGACATTACTCGTGTTTTGCTTCATCTAACATTCTGCTCTCTTCTTCAGAAACTGATTCACATAGTTTTATCCGCAAATGCTGATTAACAACATAATACAAAACATANTGTTACTGTTATAGTTGTAGTTGTTAGAGGTGTAACTGTTAGAGGTGTAGCTGTTATAGGTGTAGCTGGTGGAGTTGTAGCTGTTATAGGTGTAGCTGGTGGAGTTGTAGCTGTTATAGGTGTAGCTGGTGGAGGTGTAGTTGGTGGAGGTGTAGCTGGTGGAG
>NW_006800157.1:688521-689199 GCF_000485575.1 Poecilia formosa
GTAGCTATTATAGGTGTAGTTGGTGGAGTTGTAGCTGGTGAAGGTGTAGTTGTTATAGGTGTAGGTGGTGGAGTTGTAGCTGGTGGAGGTGTAGTTGGAGTAGTTGTAGTTGGTGGAGTTGTAGCTGGTGAAGGTGTAGTTGTTATAGGTGTAGGTGGTGGAGTTGTAGCTGGTGGAGGTGTAGTTGGAGTAGTTGTAGTTGGTGGAGTTGTAGCTGGTGAAGGTGTAGTTGTTATAGGTGTAGGTGGTGGAGTTGTAGCTGGTGGAGGTGTAGTTGGAGTAGTTGTAGTTGGAGGAGTTGTAGTTGGTGGAGTTCTAGTTGTTATAGGTGTAGGTGGTGGAGTTGTAGCTGTTATAGGTGTAGGTGGTGAAGTTGTAGCTGTTATAGGTGTAGCTGGTGGAGTTGAAACTGTTATAGGTGTAGCCTGTGGAGTTGTAGCTGTTATAGGTGTAGTTGGTGGAGTTGTAGCTGGTAGAGGTGTAGTTGGTGGAGTTGTAGCTGGTAGAGGTGTAGTTGGTGGAGTTGTAGCCATTATAGGTGTAGCTGGTGTAGTTGTAGCTGGTGGAGGTGTAGTTGGTGGAGTTGTAGCTGTTAGAGGTGTAGCTGGTGGAGTTGTAGCTGGTGGAGGTGTAGTTGGTGGAGTTGTTACTGTTATAGTTGTAGTTGTTAGAGGTGTA
>NW_006800157.1:690472-694059 GCF_000485575.1 Poecilia formosa
GTTGTTACTGTTATAGTTGTAGTTGTTAGAGGTGTAGCTGTTAGAGGTGTAGCTGGTGGAATTGTAGCTGGTAGAGTTGTAGCTGTTATAGGTGTAGCTGGTGGAGGTGTAGTTGGTGGAGGTGTAGCTGGTGGAGGTGTAGCTGTTATCAGTGTAGCTGGTAGAGTTGTAACTGTTATATTTGTAGCTGGTGGAGGTGTAGTTGTTAGAGGTGTAGCTGGTAGAGTTGTAACTGTTATATTTGTAGTTGGTGGAATTGTAGTTGGTAGAGTTGTACCTGTTATAAGTGTAGCTGGTAGAGTTGTAACTGTTATATTTGTAGCTGGTGGAGGTGTAGTTGTTAGAGGTGTAGCTGGTTGAGGTGTAGCTGGTGGAGTTGTAGTTGGTGGAGGTGTAGTTGGTGGAGGTGTAGTTGGTGGAGGTGTAGCTGTTATAGGTGTAGCTGGTTGAGGTGTAGCTGATGGAGTTGTAGCTGTTATAGGTGTAGCTGGTGGAGTTGTACTTGGTGGAGGTGTAGCCATTATAGGTGTAGCTGGTGGAGGTGTAGTTGGTGGAGTTGTAGCTGTTATACGTGTATCTGTTATAGGTGAAGCTGATGGAGGTGTAGCTGGTGGAGTTGTAGCTGGTGGAGGTGTAGCTGTTATAGGTGTAGCTGGTGGAGTTGTATTTGGTGGAGTTGTATTTGGTGGAGGTGTAGCTGTTATAGGTGTAGCTGGGGGAGTTGTAGTTGGTGGAGTTGTATTTGGTGGAGTTGTAGCCGTTATAGGTGTAGCCGGTGGAGTTGTAGCTGTTATAGGTGTAGCTGGTGGAGGTGTAGTTGGTGGAGTTGTAGCTGGGGGAGGTGTAGTTGGTGGAGGTGTAGCTGGTGGAGGTGTAGCTGTTATAGGTGTAGCTGGTGGAGTTGTAGTTGGGGGAGGTGTAGTTGGTGGAGNTGGTGGAGGTGTAGCTGTTATAGGTGTAGCTGGTGGAGTTGTAGCTGTTATAGGTGTAGCTGGTGGAGTTGTAGCTGTTATAGGTGTAGCTAGTGGAGTTGTAGTTGGTGGAGTTGTAGCTGTTATAGGTGGAGTTGTAGCTGTTATAGGTGTAGCTGGTGGAATTGTAGCTGTTATAGGTGTAGTTGTAGCTGTTATAGGTATAGCTGGTGGAGGTGTAGTTGTGAATAGAGGTGTGGTTGTCATGCTGGGTGTAATCGTGGTAGCAGCTACAATCGGAGGGGAAACAGTTGGTGGACCTGTGGATGGAGCAGCAGATCAGCAGTAACATTATCAGTTCAGGAAAAAACTGATTGAATTTAAACTGAAGACCAAAGCAGAGATTTCTACTCACTTTCTCCATCCGTCACAAAGACGCACCGAAGGTCAGACTGGTACACAGAGCCAGAGGAGCTGAGGAGGTAAATAAAGCAACAGCTTAGATATAAAACTATTCATAAAATAAGCAGACAATTCAGTTTAATGAAGTCTTAAAATAACAGTTTGTACCAACTCAGTATTAAGCTGATATAAAGCAACTATCAAAGCCAGAGGTGCAGGATTTATGAAAATGAGATTCTGATTCAGTGGTGATGAATCCAGTGTTTCATTAGTTTCCTTCGTCTTCTATTTGTTAAAGAGCAGATTCTTAAATTGGTCTATAAAGATCTAAATGATTTTGTGCCAAAAGAAGTTTTAGTTTTCTATCAAGGATGAACCATTCAGACGCCTAGGAGATCTGCTTAATGTGGAGGAGAGATTATGTCCAGGCATATAAAACAACTCAAAAGAAATCTGACTTTGCATCGCACCAATTTCTAAAATTGGCCTCTGTCCCTTTAAAAAGCTCAAACTTTTCTCCATGATGCTGTTTACAACAGTTCTTCAAGGAATCAAGTAACCCAGTGATAAAGTAACTAGTTACCTTCATTGATTTAAAAAATCCTATTTGTATCAAATATGACTCAAACAAAATTTGACTTCATGATTTAAAGCCTTAAAATTTAGCCTCTGTCTCTTTAAAAACTCCTGTTCTTCCTGAAACTCCGCCTTCATCACAACATGGCTCCTCTATCAACCCTTTATTAACATTTTTAATTACATTGCACTGAGATGTATCTCATAATGAGCTCAGCTGATGCACAGTTACACCAGATGTTTGCTAATTGCTGCTGGCTAGTCTGAAGGAGCTGAGTGAGGGAGTTAAAGGGCAGGGAACATTCTGTGAAGCAAGAGCTCAACAGTGGGCTGCAGCTCTAAGGTGGAGCTTTAGGTAAATAGGCAGTCCTTTGCATGAAATTGAATTACACCTTGTTGAGAAAATACATTTAAAATATGCTAGTTTTAAAACTTAACATGTCTTGATTCAAATGGCCTAAATTGTGGTTTTAAAATCAGTAACTTATTCTGGCCTATTGACCTTTATTTTACCTGTAGTTCCAGCAGATGGTTTGCTAGGATCGTTTGAACTGCCTTTTGTCTGTGGGAAAACAATACAGTGGAAGTTCTAGCTTTTCACACTCATCTGTGAAAGGCCGTAAACACGGCAGGGGTTTCTGGCTTGAGAGAGGGTCAGAGATAGCTCCTGGTTGGATGAGAAAAGTTACGCCTTGTTTGAATAAATTAAAGAAAAGAAGATAAAACTTTCTACACAGAAGTAACAAATCAGGTTTGCTCTTGCAACTCTCAAAAGACGTCGTTGCACGTCTTTGCTTTCCTCTTCTTTCCATTTATGTCAGGTAAATGAATGTATGTCTCCGTTGTTCTGCAGTTTCTGGTGTAAGTTTATACATTGTCTTATATTGGATTAAACTCTGTAATTCTGTGACGTCAACGTGCATTTTTGTTTTCCTTGTGGCTACACGTGGCCCGCCGAGGGGACCTGGGATCCAGAGGAAGAGAGAGCCAAACTTTTTCCAAAGTTAACTTATTTAGAATTTTCTTCCTTAACAATCTCCAATAATGAAACATGAAATAATGAAAATTTAAAGCAACACTCCAGGTAAGCATTTGATGAGAAAATTGTAACATGATGAAAAGCTCAAAAAAGTTGATTTTGCAGAATACTTCCCCTTTAAGTGGTGCTTACTTCTAGTCCTTCCCCTTTAAGGACTAGAAGTAAACATCTTTTGGTTTTTATGTTGTTCAGCTCTGAATCACATTCCCTGAAACTTTTGGTTCCTATAAATCAGAACTGAATGTTATGATTTGTGTTTCTGTGCATTTATTTTTAGGGTTTTCTGTGTTCAGTTGCTTTCCTGTGAGTCTCTGTCTTTGCGTCTTCCCATTGATTGCGTCCCAGCTGTGTCTCATTCCTTGATTACCCTCCCTGTGTATTTAGTCCCACCTGTTAGCTTTGTCTCTTGTCGGATCCTCATCGAATGGCATTTGTCTGCCTGCCATTACAGTCGTACTGTAAGTCCTATGTTAGTTAGCTCTCTCTTTCAGTCCTCAATTTTTCAGTTGCTCCGGTATTAGCTGTGCACTAAAGACATTTTTTTCTTTTATGACTTCAACATAACAAGTAATTATTCAAAATCCAATATAAAAATTATAACTAAGGAAACCCCAGACATTACATCAAGTCATTGACTTGCAGCATTTACTCCTCTTGGA
>NW_006800157.1:695014-701462 GCF_000485575.1 Poecilia formosa
CTATTGTCTTTGTTTCTTGTCAGGTCCTTGTCTATGGTTGTACGTCTTGTTTCCCAGTTGTTCCGTTCCGTGTGCTGGAGTTATTATTAAATATTCATCATTTAATCATCTTCAACCTGGGCTCACCTGCGTCTTCCTCACCATCAACACCTGCAAATCATGACACTAATACACCAACATCCCCCCAGCTCCCTTTGCCAACAGAGTTGTTGGCGCCGCAAAGGTGGGTCACCCAGGCTGCCAAACAAGCTGTGACCGCCTCTGGTTTTTAGGGTTTTCACTGTTTATTTTCAGTCAGAGAAATTGAACTCCAGATTTTGTCTCCTGAAAATGCTGACACAATCCAGCTTTCATTTTAGGAAGCTCCTGTATTGATCACTCACTCAGCCTGGGTAGCTTCTGCTCTGACGCTGATTTCCAGAGTCTCACTAACGTTGGTGTGGATCTGAGCTCCATGTTCAGGAGTTGGAGGCAGAAACCTGGGCAGATATTCACCTGCTGTGCAGGACGGAGCTGCAGGATCCACTGGAAGAAAATAACCAAGAAACTAATTAATTCCAGCTGAAAGGAGCTGATCAGTTTGGTCATTAACTCAAACAACAGGTGTTTATTGGAATGTAAATATTTAATCAAACAAGATATTGCAGTTGTAGTTAAATTTAGTTGTGATATATTCCTTCATGGACTTTGGGCCAAAAGTGTGACTTGTCTATTTTAATCTGTAGTAGTTACTGATATTTGAAATAACTTCAAATAAATCCAACATATTCAGCTCAGAAACAAACACTCCAAGTCCAGAGCTGCTCTATGTGGTTCAAATCAAGCTCATCAAATGATGCAGTTTTACCTCTGAAAACAAACTGGAGAGAGATCTTGTACATGGGATTGCTGGGTGTCATCACTGACTGTACACTAGTATAGCGGTCAGTCAGAGTGATGTTCTGTCTGGGAAAATCCTCCATCATCATCTGAACCGCATACAGACCTTCATCACTGCTGATAGTGGGACTGAATGACAGAGAACAAGACTGGAAGAGAAGAGAAAGATCCAAATTAAAACTGAATCAAAGGATTATAGATTAAGTAAAATATATTTTATTGTCATTTTATTACTAAAAATCAGATTCAACAAAACATGACCAGATTTCTCTGGGGTTATTCATTAGATAAGTGATTGAAAGTAAACTAGATAAAACAAAAATACATCAAAGCACTAATATGTCATAAAAAGTCTAGTAATGTAAAGTCCATAATTTTAACAGCATTTCTGTCATGTTATGTAGAATGTTGAAAAGGGTCCGAATGCAGAGAGGCTGAGGCACGGAGTAGATTTGAAGATTTAATACAAAAAATATGGGAGGACAGGGAACCAGAGGAGAACAAGAAAATATCAGTAACAAACAAAAGCATGAAAACCATCCCAGTTTGAACAGGCTCTAAATGCGCTTTACCACTGGCATTAAGTCTCTTACTTAATGTACGGTTTGGTTCTTCCCCAGATAGTGATCTTTTCCATTTATACGGTCTGTTCCTTGTTATTGTGGGTGGGTCGTGAGCAGCAGCAGCTGATGTTTCTCTGCTGATGTTTGCAGACACTCAGCCACAGAGACACTCGAGGTTCTAGTTCTGATGGACTAAAATAAACCCAGATATTTCAATATGTCTTATAGAAATTCAACTGGCCCAAACATAATGATAAAGACTCAGATCAGCTGACTATTTTGCAATACATATACCGTATTATTTGGACTATAGGCCTCTACTGCTTTCCTCAGCTTTGAACCAGGCGGCTTATAACCTGGTGAAGCTTTTCTGAGGATTTTTCTTCAACCACCAGGGGGCTCTTTAGCAGGAAGTGAATCATTTGAAGTCAAAATTGGAAATCAAAGAAGAAAGTGCTGATTTTCATTTAGAACAAGCACATGCTAGCAACAGGCACGACGGAGAAATGTTTTCAAACCCATACACCTCATCACAGAAACCACACAAAGAAGTTCATATGATGCAGCTTTTAAGTTGAAGGCTGTCGATCTGGCAGGACAGGAGGGAAATGGGCAAGAGCAGATGTCATGTGACCAAGATAAAAAAAAGTGGTAAAATCGCCCTTTTCTGAAGTTTCACAAATCAGAAAAAGGGGTAACACCTTATTTGAAGGGGTGTTTATAAGACTGACATGACACTGTCGTAAACATGAAGGAGTCTTTATGAATGTTTATGACTGATGTCATGAAGTGTCATTCAGTAAATAATGACACTTTTAATGCAAAGTTGCTCTAAATGTTGCACTAAAAGTCCATTAAAAGTGCCAACTTTACATGATTTTGTAAATTATGATAATTTAATGCAAAGTTGGCACTTTTAATGGACTTTCACGTATGAACTTAGTTTTAAATCCAAAAGAGAAGAAAATTCACATCACAAGTTAATATTATGTATTTCCAGTCTTTCCCACTCTCAGGAAGCTGAGAGGCTGGATCGTTTTTTCTTTATTGCTGTTCGTACTTCAGAGAAACAAACTGCTAGCAGCACTGCTAAATCTCATTCATTCTGCTCCGAAACTAAGTGCATCCTGGCTTTGATTGTGATTAAACTCATAAATAAACTCCTCTGTACTGAGCAGCTCTCTGATAGCAGAAGACATGTCCGCAATACACAGCTTTAATGTTTGAAGTTTGCTGTCAGGTAATCATGAATCAATCATTCAATACCATACCTGGCTTGGTCCTGTAGTACTACCCCTGGAGTAAGCACCAAAATCTGAGAAAAGTGAGGTAGAGCCATGCCAGATCTGCTAATGGAAAATTAATCTGGCTGGACCGAGACCGTACTAGTTAGAAGAGGTCTAGTGGAAAAACGCCTGAAAAGGGTTGAACAGGGAGATTATGGGATATAATAGGAGGAAATACACAACAAGGAGTGACTAAGAATGGGCTGTATGCATACTGGGGAGGTTGATTACTACAAAGAACACATAGCTGATTAGAAACACATGGCTGATTAGAAACCGGTTGCAAGTTGAGAAGGAGCGAGTGAGAGAGAGAGAGAGAGAGAGAGATTGGCACAGGGGCCAAAGGAGAGTACACAAGGGACTAGGAAATGAATCTAACAATAAAGAATCACTAGACATGAGAAACAACAAATTCATCCCAGGGTGAACTCTTTCACATTTATTCACTTGTCAAAATATTTGGTAAATTCAAGCTGATTAGGGTTACTGACTGCAAATCAAGTTCTTGTAACTCCAACATTTATACTCACTGATGAGACACTGAGGACAGACGGAGGAGTGCAGGTGAAACACTCTGATCCGGCTGCATATCTGCATCTGACGTCGTCTCCATCCGGGTCAGAGACCAACAGGTTGATGTTTCTCTGACAGTTCGAAGGAACTCTGAGGGAAAAGAAACATCTCATAGAACATCACAACCACACCTCCATCAGTCCCTTCAGGTGTTTGTTTCATCATTTTAAACCTGACTGACTGGTTCTTCAAGGTTTCTTCTTGTTAAAAATCTGATTTTAATTATCACTGATTCCATATGGAACAAACAGCAGAATAGTTTCACTTCAGTTTTGTAGTGATGAACTTTCTACAGAACAAACTTACCCAAATTTATTTTGCAGTGATCTATCTGAATGTTGTTTTTTTTCAATGCAATAATGTTCACTTAGAAGAAACAGCATCAACTGGATTATCAGATAAAAAAAATCTACTTTTGTAATCAGCCTTGTATTTTTATGACATTAATCATGTTGCCAAGAGTAGTGGTGGTAGGAGGTGAGGAGAGACGCAGGATCCAGGTATGAAAAATGATGAGTTTAATGAACATGCTCAACAGTCAAAAACTGGCAGGCAGCAGAGCAGAGCGGAAAAGACGGAGGCTCAGCACCGGTAGCAACTGACTCAAAACAAAGGCTGACACGATGAGCTAAAGCCAGCACAGGACTTGGCAGTTCAACTGCGCCTGCAGACTAAGACACAAGTAGACCTACGTTTGACAAACTTAGACAAGGAACACAGACAACAGGTGAGACTAAATACACTGGGAGGGTAATCACAGGAACGAGACACAGATGGGATCAATCAACGGGGAGGACAGGACAGAAACTCACAGGGAAACAGACATAACACAGAAAATCTCAAAAATAAACACACAGAAACACAGATCATGACACATGTTTTGCTTCATCTAACATTCTGCTCTCTTCTTCAGAACCTGATTCACATAGTTTTATCCGCAAATGCTGATTAACAACATAATACAAAACATACACAATGATCATCTCAATATACTGGAGTCAATCAAAGGCTCAGTTTATGGATAAAATATTGTAAATGATGAACAGAATTACCTGACCAGAGGGATGATGGTGGTCTGGGGTGATGAGCCTGGTTTGTTGATGTCAGAACGGTTTCTCCAGTCATAGTGCCATTTAAATATTGATGAGCCAATCCCATTTCTGTTTTCTGTCCAGTTTGTAGCAGAATCCCTACAGTGGATGATAAGATTTAGAATGTTATGGTGAAATAATGCAGCATTTAGGTTAAATCTCGAAAGACAAACAAAATTGGATATCATCTGATTATATGTATTCTTCTTTAGAAAGGAGCAAAACCTAATCAACCCAACTGATGAATCTGTCCTGCAGGAGTTTAGGATTTTGATCTGTTCTTGGTTATAATATGAACATAAAATATATTTCCATTAAATGCTGAAGTGGACTTACACGGAATCATAGATAGTCAGGATTGAAGGGTACAGGGAGAAACTTGGAGTATATACTTTCTGACACCATTCACCTCTGCTTTCATCGATTAGATAAACTGGATACCCTCTACAGTCTCCACCACAAAACCAAGAGTCGACCTCTTCACATGAGCTGGAGCTCAACCTGTTCTCTAGGGTTGACTGTGGAATTAAAGTGAAGAGTTGGTAAATACATCTTATTTTTTCCTGAAAAAAAAACAAACAAAACAATTATTTTTCTGAAGAAGCTCAACTTACTGGGTATACACCTGACTGAAGGTCTCCAACAGAAACACTAAAGGCGCCGCCATAATAAGCAGCTTCAGCTCCGCTGATTAACAGCAGCAGGAACACAGACGACAACATGGTGACAGACTGAAGGTTTCCTGAGAAAGACTGAGAGTTATTAGAGACAAATGAAGTTATTCTTCCACAGATAGACTCTGATTCACACCCACCACTCCATCCATGGATGGTTCACTGGTATGTCACAGTTTAATGGACCAGGATGTTACCTGGTATGAGGAAAAACTCTGATGGCTGAAAGTTTACATTCAAAGATAAAAACTGTGAAGTATGATTTGCAGTAACTAGAAAAATCAAAAACCTTTTGTTTTAAAAAAAAATTAATACGTGAAGGGGAACAATTTTATCTGTGAGCAGATTTTAAAACTCAACCAGCTTCATTTGAAGAAACGTCCAGCATTCATAACAACACAGCTCAATATTTAGCAGCATCTACTAAATCCAGCTCACTGCCTTTATTTAATATAATGATCATTCAAAATGTGAATTCATGTCAAAAAACTTGTTGGAAAAAACATCAGCTTAGAGATTAGACTAATTTAATTACATTTTATGTTGATAAACATTTAATTACTTTAAAACATTCAAATATGAATTGTGTCAAAAAAAAAAGTTAATTTAAAATAAAAATGTTGGTTTTGTGGTTGCTATTTGTAAACCTAAATAATATCCAGCTGCTGATTGGAAGGTAAATATTTTAATATGATGTTAAATTTAGTTTTGTTACATTCCTTCATGTATTTTAGGTGAAAAGTGTCTATATTAAAGTGTAGCAATTATTCATATTTCAAATATTTACCAACAGATTCAACAGTAGCATGAACATCAATTCATCTTGTCCAGAGCAGATTGATGGGTTCAAATTAATCTGATCAATCTGAGCAGCTTTTCCTCTGAAAACAAACTGGACATGGATTCTGCTGATGGCGTCGCTGGGAGTTTTCACTTCCTGTGAATCGTTATTATCTGTCAGAGTGAAAGTCTGTGTGGGAAAATCCTCCAGAAGCATCTGAACCGCTTACGGACCTTCATCACTGCTGTTAGTGAGACTGAATGACAGAGAACAAGACTGGAAGAGAAAGGAGAAGGAAAAGATCCAAATTAAAACGGAATCAGACAATTACAGATCAAGTGAAATATATCTTATTTTCATTTTATTGTAAATTAGATTAGATCATTAGATTGGGTCATTTTAACGATAATTCGGCTGCTTAACAAGTTGAAACCTTGTAGTGGTTGTTAGACTTATATCTGTCTGAAACCAGCAGCTCAAAAACTATGATTGTGTCAGAAGCTCAGAGCTCTGATCCTGCAGCAGCTTGCAGATCCTGGAAACGTTCAGTAAACCTCAAACAAATATTTTATTACCAATATTTTGATCTTGAGATTGAAAA
>NW_006800157.1:702689-706583 GCF_000485575.1 Poecilia formosa
TAAGACACAACGATGCAGAAAGGAAAACGATGATCTTTATGTCGATGGTGAGCTTCTGAGTGGAACCAAACTCTTCAGCACCTTTATAATAATGTTGACTTATATAACTGGTTTGTTTATAACCACAACTCTCCACCTTTCACCTCTTCAGCTTCTCCATCATGACAGGATGTATCTGGCAAATAAAAGCTAAAACCTGCAGCCACTGTCATCAAGAACCATCTTTAGTGTAAAGAGAAACATGAAGTCTGTGATATGATTGCAAAACAGACGTAATTTTTTTTATTATTATTTACCATCCGGAAGTGAGTTTGAGATTCAGAGACCTAAATGACATGAAAGATCTTTGTTTAGGTCTCTAAAATTTCAACCAAAATCTTAGAGACCTAAGATCTCTAGTTGTTAGGTCTAGATAATAATATGTTATAGTTTTAGCATGTAATTTTATTATGTTTGCTTTTATTGACAATTAGAAATTATGATAGAGAACATTATGACTTTACAGTATTTGCTCATATTGAACACAATACTATAAAATTTCCATTTGCATTGATTGGAAAATCAATCCAAATGATTTTGCATAATAAATCTGATCTTTCCTGGAAAGTGTGTTAACACATTTCCCAGGAAAGATCAGATTTATAATATTTTTTAGCCACTAGGGGCCTTGAGTTGTAACTCCCACTAAAGTACTGTTTAGCAGCTTTAGCGTTATGTCAGAAGGCAGTCCTTGTCGTCTGAGCTCCTCTTTGATCTGGAGAGGAAAAAAAAACATGAAATCAGTTTTAAATTATATAAACATTAAATCACACAGAACAAAACTAAACCACAGTTCTCCTTGCATGCAAGTACTTTGACACATTTTCAGCCTTTCAGGGTTTCCATATCACCACAATCTCACTCTTTCAGTCACTACCCAAAGCTTGTGATCATAGATGAAGGAGGGAATGCAGATTGATGAACAATTCAAGAGCTTCACCTTTCAGCTGTTTTTCACCACGATAAACGGGTAAAGTTTCCCTCAAATCAGAAACAAAACTCTCACTAAACCTGCTAGACTGGAACAAACCACATTGTTGTCTTTAACACTGACGTCAACAAGGTTACTGACCAGGTTCATGATGGTTGCAGAGTCAGACTCCATTGACAGTGAAGTGGAGATCTCTGCATTCAGAGCCAAAAGATAATCTGGAAGCACAGAGAGTCATTATTACTATTTAAAACAGAACAATAACTGAAAAAACAATGTTTATGTGTAATGTTATCCTCTGTATACTTTAGACATAGTCTACACACAAAATGAAGGAACCCCTAAGGTTAGGACCTTGGTAAGTCTATATTTGTATGGTGATGTTCTCTAACACAAACTTCTGCCACACTTACATGGTCCTGGGTCTGGTGTTGCATTTGGGGTGGAGGATGTAGGAGGTGTAGTTGTTGTGGTGGGTTGGTTGGTTGTAGTTCTCAGTGTAGTTGTAGTTGGTAGAGGTGTAGTCGTATTGGAGCGGGAAACAGTTGCTGAACATACGGACAAAGCAGCAGATTGGCATCAACATTATCAGTTCAGGAAAAACTGACCGACTTCAAACTCAAAACCAAAGCAGAGATTTCCACTCACTGTTCCCAGCCGTCACAAAGACGCATCGAAGGTCAGACTGGTACACAGAGCCGGAGGAGCTGAGGAGGTAAATGGAGCAACAGCTTAGATATAAAACTATTAATAAAATCACCAATTAATTCAGTTTAATGGAGTCTTAAACGACAGCTTCTACAAATTTAATATAAAGCAGATATTAAGCAGCTATCAATATACCAGAGGTGCATATTTTCAGAAAACATGATTATGATTCAGTTGTGATAAACTCAACGTTTCACCAGTTTCCTCCTTCTCTCCTTTTGTCAAAGTCTAGATCTTTAAAATACGACCACTGGTCTGAAAAGCTCAAAGTGGTTTGGGGTCAAACTGTGTTTCAAGGGAGAGGAGAGGCGATTTATTTTATTCATGTGGTGCCATTTTATACCATAATCAATTAACTTTTGCCTTCAGTTGTTATGTAAATAGTGTATATAAAAAATAACAGAAGAAATTTGACTTTGCATCTTAGCCATATTTAAAATCGCCCTCCATCTCTTTAAGAAGCTTTTCTGGCAGTTTCACTTCATCACTGCAAATCTTCTCCCTGATGCTGTTTGCAACTGCTCTACAACTACAAAGCATTTTGGCATTTTATAGCAAATCATGTAGCTGCCACCTTTAGTTATAAAAATGCTACACAATATGACTTTAACTGAGCAGAATTGATTATTTAAGTTGGTTTTAAATGCATCAATAAAATAAGACACTGACTTTGCTTGGACAACAAAGCAGAGAGGGTAGTTCAGTCCTCCGTCACCAGCAATTGGCGACCATGTCAGGCTGAAGTTTCCTGATCCTGATGAGCTCTTGGTTACACCTGGCGGTCCGCTGAACAGGAGCTCAGTGGTCCTTCAAGAAACAGGACATAAACAGTTTGTTATGTAATGGTTGGACAGTTGATGCTCCTGTTTTTTTAGGCTTTCTTTTGCTGTTGTTCATTTTCAGGTTCTGAGAAAATTTAGTTGAAAAAATTTGCTTGTTACATTTTATGCAAAATTGGATTTGAGTTATTGGTTACATCAGAGTATCTCCAACTCCAGACTGTTTCTCCTGAGAATGTTGAAAAACCTTTATTTCTGTACGTTCCTGTATTGATCACTCACTCAGCCTGGGTCGCCTCTGCTCTGATGTTGATTTCCAGAGTCTCACTAACGTTGGTGTAGATCTGAGCTCCATGTTCAGGAGTTGGAGGCAGAAACCTGGGCAGATATTCACCTGCTGTGCAGGACGGAGCTGCAGGATCCACTGGAAGAAAATAACAAAGAAACAAATTAATTCAAGCTGAAAGAAACTGGTCAGTTTGGTCATTAAGTCAAACAAACTTCAGCTGCTGATTGGAAGGAGAGTATTTTATTTGACTAGATATATATTTGGCTCAACATTTGTTAAATTTAGCTTTGTACTTTGGGTGAAAATGGTGATTCTCTGTAATAATCTGTAGTAGTTATTGAAATTCAAATGTTTACCAACAGATTCCATGTATTCAGCTCAAAATCAGACTTGTCTTGTTCAGAGCTGCTCCATGTGGTTCAAGTCAAGCTCATCAAATGATGCAGCTTTACCTTTAAAAACAAACTGGACAGGAATGCTGCCGATAGCGTCACTGGTAGTTTTCACCGACTGTCCACCAGTATAGCCGTCAGTCAGATTGATGGTTTGCCTGGGAAAATCCTCCAGAACCATCTGAACGGCATACGGACCTTCAGCACTGCTGTTGGTGGGACTGAATGACAGAAAACAAGACTGGAAGAGAAGAGAAAGGAGAAGAAATGGTCCAAATTAAAACTGAATCAGATGATTAATCTATAATCTAATGATTATACATCATTAGATTATAGATTATTGAAATCTATAATGATGTATAATCTAATGATTATACATCATTAGATTATAGATTAGATTATAGATTAAGTGAAATCTAATTATTTCCAATTTATTATGAATCAGATGCAAAAAAACAAAACAGTTATTCTATGATCATTCAATAAGTAAATAAAAAACATAAAATAGATAATACAAATAGAAAATACAAGACAAGTTCAGACTGAACTCTAAATGATGCATCTTTTTCTCTTAACATTAAGGAGCCATTTAATACAGTATAAAATGCATAAGTTTAACAGCAGGTCAGTGTTTTAAATGGTTCAGGCAGTCAGATAATTCTTCTTATGATTGTTCTGTCTGATAGCAGCAGCTTAGAAAGTCACAGGGAATGTGAGAGGAAATGTTTACTGCAACATCTCTCAGCTACTTGACAT
>NW_006800157.1:707101-742620 GCF_000485575.1 Poecilia formosa
TGATGTTCCTCTGACAGTTTGAAGGAACTCTGACAGAAAAAGAAACATTTCAAAGAACATACCAACCAGACCTCTATCAGTCCCTTCAGGTGTTTTTCATAACTTTAACCTGTCTGCCTGGTTCTGCAAGGTTTATTCCCAGCAAGACTTTGTTTTTATTCATCACTGTGTTTCCTCTGGATTTGTTTCAGTTCAGTTTCCTCTAATGAGGAAAACTCTCCAAGGAAGACAGTTTAGCAAATTTATTTTATACTGATTTATGTGATCACTTACTTTAAATAGAATAATGTTCACTTTTAGCAACATTATCAGCTGCATCATTGCATCAAGTAGTTATTTATATCAGCAATCTTGTTTTTAAAATAACAAAAATAGCTGTTTTGTTATTTTTTAAAAATATGTCTTTGACTTCATGTAACTCTCTGGTTCAGGATGATTGATTCAAAATGTTGAATAAGTAACAAAATATAATAATTTGCAAATGTAGAAATCAATACAATCTGTTTATACGTGAAAAATTACAAATGAGAACCAGGATTACCTGAGTACAGGGAGGATGGAGATCTGAGGTGTTGAGTTTGGTTTGTTGATGTCAGAACGGGTTCTGAAGTCGTTGCTTATTGTTAATATCGGTGTTATAATCCCATTTCTGTTTTCAGTCCAGCTTGAAGAACCAACTCTGCAGTGGATGATGAGTTTGTCAATGTTATGAAGAAATAATACAGCAAGACCAAATATCTAAAGACAGACAAGCCAGAATATGTTTCCACCAGCTGATGTTTTAGGTTTTCTTTCTTAGAAAACAACAAAACCTATTTAATCCAAATGACGAATCTGTCTTGGAGGATTTCAGGATTTGGATTAGTCATTGGTTAAAATCTGAACAAAGTGAAATATATTTCCATTTAATGCTGAAGTGGACTTACGAATGTTGGTATGTAAATGTTCTTGGGCCGTAGCTGTAGTAAATACGAACTTCTGTTTTTTGACACCATTCATTCCTGCTTTCATCAACTGCATAAATTGGTGGAGTAGTACAGTTTCCACCACAATGCCAAATGTCGACCTCTTGGCATGAGCTTCCGCTCTCCTTCAAGTGATAGGTTAGCTGTGAAAATAAAGTGAAAAATTGGTAAAAACTTAATTTTTCTGAAAAAACAAAAACAAAAGATATTTGTTATAATATTTTGCAAACCTGCTCAACTCACTACGAAGGGCTGAACGTCTCCAAAGTAGTTGGTAATGACAGCACCATAATAAGCAGCTTGAGCTCCACTGATGAGCAGCAGCAGCAGCACAGACGACAACATGGTGACAGAGTGAAGGTTTCAGAGAAAGGCTGAAAATTATCAGAGACAAATGAAGTTATACTTCCACAGAAATCCTCTGGTCACACCCTGTGATCCATCCGTGAAAGATTTCCTGGAATGCACTGGTGCACAACGAGGTAACCTGGAATGAGGAAAAGGTCTGATTGGTGAAAGACTACTGGAAATGCAAAATGCGAATTATAATTTGCAGTAACTGGAAATGTCACAAACCTTTCATCTAGAGGGAGGAGTTTATCTGTGAACAGATTTCCAAACTCAGCCAGCTCCACAAAGTTACATGTTCAGCAGCATCCATTAAAACCAGCATGTTTTATAATACAATGTCTGTGTCTTTAAAAAGGAATTGTTAAGAAACATGTTGGAAAAACATCAACTGAAAGATTTTTTAAACACATTTTATCGCATTTCATTTTGATTAAAAAAATTATGACTTTAAAAGTCAAAGAATTCTGCTTAAGAAACCCAGGTTCAGCAGGGCAAGTGAGATGTTTTGTGATGCACAAGTCAGAACGTTTCAGGCACTCAGGAGAAATTTGACATACAAGTTTATGCATCGTTTGTGCAGCTCATTGAACAATCTTATAATGTTTCACATCCCTGTCAGTGCTCAGATACCAGTCGGCTCTGTGGAAACATTGGTATGCAAGTCTTTAATAAGATTTCATCTTTTATTTTGTATGTGCTGTTGTGTGTCGTGCCTTGGTGGACCATTAGAGTCTGTTGAAAAAAACAATCAATCATATATTGTGTCAAAATGTAATTTTGAATAAAAAAATAAATAAAGTTCAGCTTGGTTTCTAATTCCTTATGAACATATTTTAAGCCTAAATAATTTCAGTCATAAAAGACTAAAAATGGTGAAAATATTAAACTTCGGGAAACATTTTCTCTGCTGAACCAAAAAACATTATAATATTTAAACACTAGGCGGAGCTGTTGTACCAACTCCCAACATCTCAGCAGGTGAAAGAGTTTAAACAGTTTAATCATCTTTAGTAAATCGGAGTTTCTTTGTCAAGATACCTGATGTGCAGAATACCTTTTTGCTCAGCCATTTTGAAATCAAAAAGTTAATGTGCACACTAAGACACATTGTGGTTCAGATGAGGAAGGATTACACTGGGAGAACTTCTGCTTTGGTTTTTATTGGTTAAGCAAAGTACAAACTGTGATGGAGCAGTTTCAAAAACTCAAAAAAAAAAAAAAAATAAATAAAATAAAATGCCTGTGCTTGCACAGATTCTGTTTCTATCCTCTTGGTTTGATTAAACAGTGAGAAAGAGAAAGAGATTTTGAAAAAGATTTAAAAAGATAAAAACATTAAAATCCCTTTTAGGACTTCAGTTAAATGTCGTTTAACTGGGGCTCTAACCCTCTGGGACTTTAGTCAAAAACACCATTTGACAAGGACTCCAACCTCTAGGTTTTTAGTTGAAACGCCGTCAACTGGGACTCTAAACCCTGTAGAGTCCCAGTTGAAGGATTTGGCAAAAATGTAGGATTCTCACACCCCTAGATATAGATTCGTTGAACTGGGACATTTTCAGGGGGGGCTTTACATAGACGGTGTAAAAGAGAAATAAAAGAAGTTAATAACTAGATGAAAAGAAAAGATAAAAACATTAAAAACATCAAAGACATCAAAATCTCTAATCCTAATTTAGCCATAAGCAACTCTAAACAGGTGGGTTTTAAGTTGAGATTTAAAGGCACCCAGTGTTTCAGCTGTTTTACAGTTTTCTGGAAGTTTGTTCCAAATTTGTGGTGCATAGAAACTGAATGCTGCTTCTCCTCGTTTGGTTCTGGTTCTGGGGATGCAGAGCAGATCCAGAAGATCTGAGGGGTCTTGACGGTTGGTACAGCAATAACAGATCTTTAAGGTATTGTGGTGCTAAACCGTTCAGTGATTTATAAACTAACAACAGTATTTTAAAGTCTATCCTCTGAGCTACAGGGAGCCAGTGTAGGGACTTTAAAACTGGTGTTATGTGCTCTATCTTCCTGGTTTTAGTTAGAACACGAGCAGCAGCGTTCTGGATCAGCTGCAGCTGTTTGATTGATTTATTAGTCAGACCTCTGAAGACGCTGTTGCAGTAATCAATGCAGCTGGAGATAAATGCATGGATGAGTTTCTCTAGATCGCGGTGAGACATCAGTCCTCTAATCCTGGAGATGTTCTTCAGGTGATAGAAGGCCGAAGGGAGTATTAAAATCTTATTTCACTCAGTTTGGCTTAATAACTGGGAATATTCTGAGTCCTTATGATTCAATAAAATAAGTATAACTCTATGAATCAAAGATTAAAGAAAACATTTTATATCAAATCACATTTCCCAATGAGGAACAGATTATTTCTTTTGTTCAGCCACTAGGGGGCGACTTGCACTGCACCACTGTTTAGCAGCTCTACGATTATTCCTGCTGGCAGTCCTTGTCTTTCCAGCTCCTCTTTAATCTGAAGAGAAAAAGACATGAAATCAGAGCTACTTTATATAAACAGTAAGTCACACAGAACAAAACTCGGCCACGTTTTTATGCTAAAAACTTTGGATCTAAAGAGGCTCTTCACTTAGAAATCCCTTATGTTAAGTTGATATTTAGTCTAAATCTGTTCAAACAAAAACAGTGCAGAAGATGAAAGTAAAACTCATCATGAAGCAGATGAACCTGTTAGACTAGGATGAAGCTGATTATTCTCATTGTTAATACTGAAGTGAAGTAGGTTACTGACCAGGTTGATGATGGTTGCAGATTCATTCTTCAGTGACAGTGAAGTGGAAAGCTTTGCATTCAGAGCCAAAACATAATCTAGAAGAACAAACAGTCAGCATTATGATTTAAAGAAAAAGGATAATTAACCAACAAAGATCCCTTGGCTGTGCTTATGCAAACTTTGATCAAGCTTTGATCATTTCGATTGTCAGCGGATGTCTTCCTGCGATTAGCAAAGCCATCAGGAATGCAACAAGTGGATTCTGGAGTAAGTCAACAACAAAACATTGTCTCTTCCAGCAGCCGTTGTACAGTGGTAAACTAGCTGACCAAGCACTTTGGAACTCTCCTTGGGTTGCTAGGTAACAGGTTGTGGTTGCTAGGAAACGGGCAAAAGTATTTCAAACAGTTCATTTTCTACACATGAGAAAACATGAACTTATTGCCAAATAACAGCTGGATGTTTTTATTTTTTAAGCCTGTGGGCTGTTTGCAATTTGTTTAGGGTTGGACTTGGACTTATTTCATTGGTTAATAATAAAATGCTTCAGGTAATAGCCTGCATGTTCTCTAACATCAACACTTACATGATTCTGAGTTTGGGTTGGAGGGTGTTGGAGGTGAAATTGTTGTGGGTTGTGGAGGTGTAGTTGTAGTTGGAGGTGTAGTTGTAGTTGGAGGTGTAGTTGGAGGGGAAGCAGTGACTGGCCCTGTGGATGGAGCAGCAATGTTATTAGATCAGGAGAAATCAGATCGACTTCAAATTAAAGACCAAAGTTTAGTTTCCCACTCACTGCTCCCAGCCGTCACAGTGACACATCGGAGGTCAGACTGGTACACAGAGCCGGAGGAGCTGTGGAGGAAATTAGAGCAACAACTTAGATATAAATCTATTAATAATAAAACAACCAATCAATTCAGTTTATCTAAGTATTAAAATAGCAATTTCAACAAATCAGTACAGGATCTGTTAGAGATTATAAATTTTAGGAAAAAATATTATGATTATGGATCAGTTCTTATTATTTTCCACAGTCTTCTTCTCTTTCATTAAAATGTCCCAACTTGAATGTCTTTGACCTCAGAAATATTTACTTTGGCATCTAAATCAGATTTGTGTTGCAATAAGAGTCGATTCAAATGGCTAAAAACATGATGACTGTAAAAAAGCTTCTCTACCCTTTAAACCTTTCACATTTTGTCAAATTACAATCTCAAACTTTAATGTGCTGTTTGTATAAACTGCATCTAAAATGGATGGTTTAAAAGTTTTCATCACTTTGGACTTTAATGCTTTAGTTTATTATAACTGAAGGACCTTTAGATTTTATGGTGGAATCGTAGATATTTTCCAACCGTTCATTTGATTTCTTAAAGCTCCCACACATTCAGACTCTGCGCACAAATGAGATTTCACAGTCAAGTGTATCGATTGTATATTATTCACTGCAAAAACACAATATCTTATCAATTATTATGGTCTAGCTTCTTGTTAAATTATATTAGTAAACTTGAAATAAAGCAAAACTAACTCACAAGTACCTTTTCAGCAACATAGAAGAGCTTGTTTTGAGTCATTTATTTTGAAACTTTGATGAAAAAGTGTTTCTTCCATTGGCAAATTATTTCACTTGTAACAAGACATTTCCCCATGTTAGAAGTAAAATAATCTGCCAGAGGAACTAGAAGTTTTTCATCAATGTTAAAGAATCATTCACACAAAACAAGCCCTTATATCTTTCTGGAAAGGTATTAGGTACTTCAGCTGTAGAAACTAGATCAAAAATACCTGGTAAGTTTCAGTGTTTTTGCAGCCTTTCTTGTGCCAAATGGATAAAATCAGGTTTCATGAGCTAGTTTTGTGCCTTTGCACTGATTCTTCTCCACCAGACCTTTTAGAGCTGCATTCATCCATGCAGATCTTTGTGCTGATTCTCAGCCTTATCAGCTCAGTGTTGGATACAAAAATGTTTGATAGGAACTCTGTTTCCTGCTATATGAAACCAAGTATTCTTTCAGCAGTTTTTAAAAGCATTAATGAAATAAGACACTAACTTTGCTTGGACAACGAAGCAGAGAGGATGGCCCAGTCCCGCTTCAGTGGCCGATGGCGTCCATGTCAGGCTGAAGTTTCCTGGCCCTGATGAACTCTTGGTAAATCCTCGCGGCCCGCTGAACAGCAGCTCAGTGGTCCTATAACAAACAGGAGAGTTAGACTGATATGTCCAACACCTCCCCACCTGATAGCCGTGACAGAATCCCAGATAGCAACAGATGCTAATTCAGTGTTGAGTTATTGGTCTAAAAGATCGATTGATTGATGACTGATGGTGGATCAATCGTCAAACAATCACCCAGTTCTAGCCAATCAGCTCATGTTGATTGAATCAATGTTGTTTTGTTTTTGAATACTATTTACTAAAATCCCAACGACTAATCAATGTTGAATCAATGTTTAATGCTGTTTCAAGCGTTTAATCGCTGGGCCAGAGTTTATCTCATTTTAAATTAGGCACCAGTACTGATTCCTTAACTTTGATTCAATATGAAATCAACAGATATGTACATGTAGATCCAAATTTAGACGATGGTCCAATCAACTTTGACATAGCATCAGTTAACTCTACATGTTAGTCACCAGCCACTTTTTGCATAATTTTAATATCAGGCTTCAACATGGATTCCATATTTCTGTCTAACCGTATTTCACTCATGTTTTGAAAGCTGGGATTGTTCATTGACATCATGGCAGCTCCAGGTCATTTATTTAAGCTTTTTCACTGTTTATTTCCAGGGTAAAAAAAAACAAATGAAACTTTTCAGCAGACTCCATGAAAACTTTATGAAGCTCCTGTATTGATCACTCACTCAGCCTGGGTAGCTTCTGCTCTGACGCTGATTTCCACAGCCTGGTTGACGTTGGTATAGATCTGATCTCCATGTTCAGGAGTTGGAGGCAGAAACCTGGGCAGATATTCACCTGCTGTGCAGGACGGAGCTGCAGGATCCACTGGAGCAAAATAACAAAGAAACAAATCAAGTTAAGGTGAAAATGAGCTGGTAGGTTTGGTCGTTAATTCAAACAACATGAAGCTGTTAGTTGGAAGGAGAATATTTCATATAACCAGATATTTCTCTGGCTCTTCGGTTGTTAAATTGAGTTTGGTAACATTACATAATCGGTGAAAAGTGTGATTATCTGTGTTAATTTGTAACCTTCAGTTCATTTGTTTACTAAATCAAACTTTTATAATTCAGAGCTGCTCTATGTGGTTCAAAACAAGCTCAAACTCTGCAGCTTTACCTCTGAAAACAAACTGGATAGGCGTGGTGCCGATGGAGTCGCTGGCAGTTTTCATCACTTGTGAACCAAAGCTATCAGTCAGAGTGATGGTCTGTGTGGGAAAATCCTCCAGAACCATCTGAACCGCATACGGACCTTCAGCACTGCTGTTAGTGGGACTGAATGACAGAGAACAAGACTGGAAGAGAAGAGAAAGGAGAAGAAAAAAGGTCTTTTTATTTAAAATCAGATTCAACAAAACATGGCAGTCTCCTCTGGGATCACTCATCAGATCAGTAAATGAAAACGTTTTATTCACAGACTATTTGAACTGCATCTCCCAGCATGCATCGGTGCTGGAGAAATCAAGGGCGAACATGCACTGTAATCCACATTTTTCTTCTGACCTCCTGGCCAGGAAAGACGACTTTTTAAAACCTTCAAACTGTGAAAGGGAGGAGTTTTAAAATGCTGCCTGTGTTTCCAGCTTCATCATTTTTGCCAAATCTCTAAACATCGTTTGATCAGAGCGACTGATATCAACTCACAGTTAGAAATCGTTTTAAAGAATCTGGGCTGAAATAAGTAGCTAAATAGGACAATTTATTCAGAAAACACATTCTTTTTTATCAGTAGTTAAATTGCATGTCAGCAGTTAGAGAAAGGGGGTATTTACAGGATATTTCAGTTTAAATATGGCCTGTTTTGTTAATTCTCAGACCTCAGCAGAGTTGGGTAATAACTAGTTACATTTACTTGAGTATCTTTCTTGAAAAAACTTTTAGGAGTATTTTTACAATTCAGTAATTTTATTTTGAAGGACCTCTTCTCTTACTTGAGTAAAATTTCTGGATTTTCCACCCACTGAATGAAAAACAAACATGTTTTTATCAAATATTCACCAGACACAAACACACCTGCAGTTTTTGTTAAAGTTTCATCAGTTTTTTATTTAAAAAAAATATATATTCTGCCTGATTTTGTAATTTCATAATTATATTATTTATATGAATCATTTCAGTCTTTAAAATACCAACATTTCCACATAACTTTGTGTAATATTTTTTATAAAGTAAGACAATCCAGACTAAATTTAATACTTACAGATGAGACACTGAGGACAGACGGAGGAGTGCAGGTGATGCACTCTGATCCGGCTGCATATCTGCATCTGACGTCGTCTCCATCCGGGTCAGAGACCAACAGGTTGATGTTCCTCTGACAGTTTGAAGGAACTCTGAGGGAAAAGAAACATTTCAACACAGGTGGAAAATATTTACTTATGTAAAACAGTATTTGGTAAAAAGTCTACTCAAGAACTGAGTAACTGATCAAATTATCGATCATGTAATATTTAAAAAGTACATCATCAGATGAACCAAAATATAAAGTTGAGTGGAAATTTTAGTATTTAAGGACGGAAATTACAATAATTCTTATAAGCAACAAAATCAGGAAAATAATTTTTTTCAAATCAGTTTCTTTCCATAAAAATCTTATGAAACTTTAACAAAACTGTAGGTGTGTGTCTGGTGAAAATTTAGTTATAAAACCTGTTTGTTTTTAATCCAGCAGGTCGAGAAAACAGAAACTTTACTCAAGTATAAATACTTTATGGTAAAATTACTCAAATACAGTATTGTAAAAATACTTCTAAAAGTTTGTTTTAATAGTTACTCATGAAAATGTTATTGAACAGTTTCTGCCAACTCTGCATACAACATGTTGCCGCGTCTATCAGTCGTTTCGTGGATCTGAACCCGTCTGGCTGGTTCTTCAGGGTTTATCTTCCCAAATCACTTCGTTTCTAATCTGTTTTCTTAGAAATTGTCCCAGTTTAGTTTCTGTAAAGATGAACTCTCTCCTCAGAGCACACATAATCAAATGTATTTCATTACAATTTATCTGCTTTGAACTGAAACACTTTGAAACAAAAGCATCAACATCCAATAAAAAAAATTAACGTTTGTAACTGATCTTGTATTTTTATGACAATAATCATCTTTTCTTTATGTAACTCTTTAGTTTCATAATCTGATTCACAGATTATGAAACTATGGTAACGACCAATGACCAATGACCAATGGTAAGCAGAATTACCTGACCAGAGGGAGGATGGTGGTCCGGGGCGATGAGTTGGGTTTGTAGATGTCAGACCGGTTTCTGGTGTCAAACTTCAAAACTGCTTTCGATAGGACAATCCCATTTCTGTTTTCTGTCCAGGCTGCTGTACTAACCCTACACAGGACGACATTAAGATGTTCTGAAATATTACAGAAAATAACGCAGAAAGACCAAATCTCTCTAGACCAACAAGACGGAAGATGTTTCCATCTTACAACCTGAAAAACCCAAATGAGCTCAGCTGATGGAGTTGTCTTGTTTAAGACTAGATTACAATCTGAGTAAAAGAAATAATATTTCCATTTAAAGTCAAAGTGGACTTACGATTCAGTTAATGTGCCCATGTATGGATAAGAGAAAGTGTCAGCATATCCTTTCTGACACCATTCACCTCCAGTTTCATCGACTGAATAAGTTGGCCCACTACAGTATCCAAAACAAGTCTCAGTGTCGAACTCTTCACAGGAGCTGAAGCTCAACTTAAAGTCGTAGGGTAGCTGAGGATTTACAGTGGAGAGTCGGTAAACACGTCTTTTTTCCTGGAAAAAACTAAAACAATATTTATAAAGAAGCTCAACTTACCGTGTATCCGCCTGGGTAAAAGTTTCCGAAAGCGTAGTTGAAGACAAAACCGTGATAAGAAGCCTGGGCTCCGCTGATTAACAGCAGCAGCAGCAGCACAGACATGTTGACAGAGTGAAGGTCTGCAGAGACAAACTGAAAGTTATCAGAGACAAACGAAGTTATACTTAGACAGACAGCGTCTGGTTCACACCCTGTGTACCATTCGACAACGGTTTAATGGTATGCATGAGCATAATGGAAGAGGATGTTACCTGGTATGAGGAAAACGTCTGATGGATGAAAGATTGGATTCAAAACACTGAGAGTGAAGTGTTATGTGGAGTGACAGGAAAGGTCACAGTTTGTTTTGAAATGTGAATTCATTAAGAGACAAGATAAATAATTTAATCTATGAAAACAAACAACTTAAATACTTCCATTAAAACCAGCTCACCGAGCAGCTTCATTTGTTACATAACACAACATCATTAAAAACATGAACTCAAAAAATGAACTGAGACACCTTCAATGTAAGTTAAATTTGATTTATTACAAACATTTATTTAAGACACACTTATTCAAAAATAAAATATTTGTGTTGCATATTTGTAAATCTAAATCATTTCAGATAAGAATGTCGGGGGGAAAAGTGAAAATATTAAATTTCAGGAAACATTTCTCTTCTGGCATAAAATACCTTCCAATAGTTAGACAGCAGGGGGCGCTGTTGTAGCAGTAGTTTCAGCCGCTTTTATTCAGGATGTTTTAGAAACACTGGTGATGGATTGATTAGAGACTTTTAACCTTTTCAGCCTCTATTTGCGTCCAAATAAAAGGAAAACCTGCAGCCAATGAGCCGCCCACAGAGAAAAGAGGAAGAAAAAGTCTTTGATGTGATTCCAGGAAAAGCAGAAACCTTTATTTTCTCAGGGATTTGGGGAAAATGACATGAAATATGTTTGGCAAGATTTTATCCAATAACTGTCTCTTAGAAGACTTGATGCTACTAACTGGTATCGTGCAATTTTATTCTGTTTTCATTCATTGATAAACAAACCATAAATAACATGAATCAGAGCATTCTGACTTAACAGGATGATGAGAGATGGAAGAATATTTTAAATATCAAACCACATTTTCCTCCATGGAAATCAACCAGGATAAAGAAGTCACTGTTTTCTTTCCCAATATTTACAGATAAAAGAAACTAATGCAAAAAACTTTGCTGTTATACATAGTAAATATACATCTTCATTACTTATTTACCTTATTACTTATTTAATTATATGATACTTATTTTATCATATAATTTTCTACATATAAGTGTAGAAAATTCTATGATATTAAGATTATTAAAAACCTCAGAGGCATAAATGTTACACATGGAAAACGGTAATAAAGAAATACCAAACGCTCAGAAAATACCGACTTAATAAATAGTTCAGGTGACACCAAATATTTATTTTTATTTACATTTTCTTCTATTAATTATCTTATTATTAATAACTGATAAACAATTATAATTTCTTTATGAAATTATCTGTATTTTATAGTTTTTCCCACAGAAAAAAAAAATTCACTCTATTATTTCTGCTCATTGTCATAACTAAGTTTAGTCCCACTACCTAAAACAACCATAAGTCCCAACATTTAAAACAGATAAACCCAGAAATATTCCACTCCAGGGATCAGATTCATTCTCATGTTTAGCCACTAGGGGGCAGCCTTCTCGTTAACCTGCACTGAACCGTCGCTCAGCAGGCGGACCTTTATGTCTGCAGGCAGCCCTCGTCTGATCAGTTCATCTTTAATCTGCAGAAGAAAACATGAGATGAATGTGAGACACAGTCAGTGTGAATTATAAAATATACTGAACAGAATCTGATCAACATTAAGAACAGCAGCAGACTTTAACTGCATCACTGCAGGTGATCACTTTGGGTTATGATTTGACATTTGAGGTAAATTAGTTTGGGCTGAACTCAAAGTCCAGGATATCACTGACCGCTTCCTCCATTTCATCCTTGTTGTCCTTCAGTGGCAGCGTAGTCGAGATCTTCAGCTTCAGAACCGTAAGACGAGCTGGAAGAACAAGAGATCAACATGGTAGAAAGAACTACTTCCTGTTACTTTCAGTCCTGTTTCCATCTGACTTACATGTTGTGGGAGGAGGACTTGGAGTTGGTGCTGAGAAAAATACAGAAACATCGTGAGTTCAGAAAATAACACATAAGAATAAATTAATAAAGATGTTAAAGAAAGAAATTACTCACTGTTTTCAACTGTAAAAATAACACATCGAAGATCAGACTGGTAGATAAAACTGGAGGCACTGGGGAGATAATTTAGCACCAAAACTTTAATATGAAACAATTTTAAAATGACCATATAATGTTCAACATAACCTTAGAGGATCAGATGCAGGAAACATAATACACAGCTGATGTGCATCTTTTTTTTTTTTTTTTTTTTTACCAATTTAAAGGGAAAAGCTTTCAATTTTACTTAAAGTAGTTAAGTTGTTTCATACAACATAATTAGTTGGACAATTAATCGACAACTTCAAATTCATCAGTGCTTACGGATTCATCATAAATACTTAGAATCCCCAGTGAGAGATTCTTTCTGAAGTTTGTTAGTTTTTGATTTGGTGAAGTCCCAGTTGTCCCATAAGAAAACAGGCTCAAAAATTTGATTCATTACAAGAGTCACCTAGTGTAGCATATTTAATCTAGCTCGACGTGGGCAGTAATAATGCTTAGGGTTATTTTTTTTGCAGATCTTGAGATATATGCTGGGAGACTTGTTTGATAAGAAACATGATTAAATTAAATGTTGAATTTGTGGAATCTTTAGTATGTCAAACACTTACCAATAATTTCAATTAGGACCAAGCTTGTGTAGTTATCTTTTGTCGAAAACATCAGGAAAACTATTTTCTCCTTGTGGTTTAAATAATATTAGTTTGGTGGCAGGACATTTGCAGGAAAGACAAACTTTTAGCAAAGTTGAACAGAAACAAAACTGAAGCTATTAGTTTTGGGCCTAAAGAGGAGCGAACTAGAATCAATGCACAACTTCAGTTATTACAATAAAAACCCAGGGATCAGGCCCAAAACCTGGGAGTAGTGATGGACTCTGACCTGAACCTTCAAAGACAGTTACAAAGTCGGCCTTCTATCACCTAAACAAAGTTTCCAGGATTAGAGGACTGATGTCTCAGCGCGATCTAGAGAAACTCATCCATGCATTTATCTCCAGTGTCATTGATTACTGCAACAGCGTCTTCACAAGTCTGCCTAAAAAAAATCAAACAGTTGCAGCTGATCCAGAACGCTGCTGCTGGAGTTCTGACTAAAACCAGGAAGTTAGAGAACATCACCCAGTTCTAAAATCCTTCACTGGCTCCCTGTAGCTCAGAGAATAGAATTTAAAATGCTGTTGTTAGTTTATAAATCACTGAATGGCTTAGGACCATTCTCTGCCTTTGGCTGGTTCTGGTCTGCTCTGCATCCCCAGAACCAGAACCAAACGAGGAGAAGCAGCATTCAGCTTCTATGCAACATAAATTTGAAACAAACTTCCATAAAACTGAAAAACAGCTGAAACACTGAGTGCCTTTAAATCTAGACTAAAAACTCAGGTGTTTAGAGCTGCTTTTGAAACCTAATCATGAAACATTAATCAATAATCTCCATCCATTTTCTTTACACCCTTGTCCCTTAGTGGGTTGGGAGGTGCTGGTGCCTCTCCAGCTAACATTCCGGGCAAAAGGCAGGGTCACACTTGACAAGTCGCCAGTCTGTCGCAGGGCAACACAGACACACACAACCATGCACACACTCACACCTAGGGAGAATTTGGAGAGGCCAATTAACCTGACAATCTTGTTTTTGGACTGTGGGAGGAAACCAGAGAACATGGAGAGAACCCACCATGAACAGGGAGAACATGTAAACTCCATGCAGAAAGACCCCGGGCTGGGAATATAACCCAGAACCTTGTAGCTGCAAGGCAACAGCTCTACCAACTTCGTCACTGTGCAGCCCCTAATCAATAATCAATAATCTGATGTGCAAAAAGTAATGTTGTTGACTTTGTTTTAAAGTCAGCAACTTTAAAACATAAAGTTTTATGTTCGTAATCTTGTGTTTTTATGATGGAAAGCACTTTGAAATGTCTTGTTGCTGAAATATGCTATGCAAATAAATTTTGATTTGATTTAATTCAAATTAAAATGTGTTTCAAACTGACATTTTTGTAAAGCTAAACATGAAAAGTAGACAAAGGCGTTCAGGTTTTCTGCCTTTGGCTGAAGTGGGAAAATTTAAAGTGCCGGAAGTCAAACGTCGATGTGAGTTTTGCGAACTCAAAGGGAACTTATCATGCAGAATCCACTTTTTAATTCATAAACAGATTTTTGCCCAAGAGTCAAAAATATTTAAATTTATTCTCTACCTGTGCAGAACAGATATCTTTATATTCTTTTTGGGTCATATATATTTTATAACATTGTCACCACATTTGCTGCAAAACTGCTAAACAAGGTCATGACTTCCAGCTAATCCGACATTTTTTTTCCTCACAAGTCAAAATCTTCAGCTCTGTGGTTTATTAACAGAGGATTCCTTACGTCTCTTCCTGGCATCAGAGCCTCTTCAAAGTGTCTGGTTACATTTTATTTTTCTCTGTAAAGTCTGTTTTTGGAGCAAGAGTGCAACCTCTTTTGTTCCAGAGGTTGCTTCTGACAACCAAGAGGGATTTTCCAAAACATGTTTTGTGTCACTGAAGGTGAAATTTACATTTTTACTTTTGTACTTAAGTACATTTTAATACCTGTACTTTTATTTACGGCTACTAAAGTAAAGAGATTACTTTTATCAGTCTTTTTCTAAGTCAAAAATGTGAGAACTTTTGAAACTTCTGATCAGATCAGATACTGACTTTGCCTGGACAGCAAAACAGACGGGATGGGTTTCTTTATCATCATATTGACTGACAGACAGCGTCCATCTCAGGGTGAAATATCCTGAACCAGATGAACTCTTGACCATGTTGACTGGTCCGCTGAACAGGAGCTCAGTGATCCTTTAACACACAGGAAACACATCAGTCTGTTTGGTTTCAAATCTTCACTTTGAATTATTTAGAAACTTTCCTCTGATTAGAAACAACATTTATTTTCTACTCACTCAGACTGAGTCGCCTCTGCTCTGATGTTGATTTCTATCATCTCATTAACGTCTATGAAGAACTGAGCTCCATGTTCAGGAGTTGGAGGCAGAAACCTGGGCAGATATTCACCTGCTGTGCAGGACGGAGCTGCAGGATCCACTGGAGCAACGCAGGGAAGAATAATGCAGATGAACTAATGAAACAGCAGAATTAAACTAACAGCCATTGGGGGGAGGGGAATAATACAGAGAAACTAATGAAACACATTAAAAATGGTTTGTCTAGACAGACAAGTGGACAGTATAAAAGATAAATTCAGTGAAGTTACACATTGGTCCATCTGATCCGTTTTTATGATAGATGATCTTGTCGCTTCACATTTCTGAGAAATTTCTCAGAAATGTAAAAGTCTGATGTCCTCTAATAATCTTTAGTTATTGATCAATTTTAAAACAAAGAAATACATAGTGGCAGCTAACCCTAGAAAATTGAAAAGAAAAGGTGCAAAATGTTTTAATCATACTTAATTTTATTTATAATTAAATTTTTATTCTACAAATGAGTTGCTTATTGGTATTATTGAGGTTTCACTTTAATTTTCTACTTTAACGTGCCCTAAACGCATCTGGTGAGCAGCTCCACCTCAGGACCAGCGGTACAAATTCAGCTACCCCTTCTTCAAAAATGCTGTGCAACAGGCCTCAGTTGGCAAAGTTGACACACAAGGTCAACAGGCCAAGCTGAAAGTGAAGAGTTTCCCTCCATCCGCCTCACTGTAGTGAACTTGGTATTTACAAAATGGCAGCTGCATCTGCTTCATCTCTGTTGATCTATTTGCAGACTTATAAAATTCGCCTTTTTCAAGAAGCTCTTTTACAGATAAAAATTAAATAACTAAAAATGGAAAATCCACACCATACCTGGATTCACTAACATGGTCCAGTAAGAACTTGTCCTGAACCAGATGAACATTGATATATTGCTTGATCTGCATTGTTGCTTTACTTGGTTATTTGCATATTATTGGACGCATGTTGCTTGGTGTGGTGGATAGTTTTTGCATTGTCTTGCACAATGTGTCGATGGTTCAGGTATAGCTTACCTGAAACATAGAAAGATTCAGGTCAACCTGTGTATCCAATACACAGGTCCAATAACGCCACTGGTTATTGGATATTAAATTTATTGACAACAGTTTTGCTCTTTGTGATATAAGACCAGCTGATTGAAACATGAAATCAAACCTTTGAAAACAAACTGGACAGGGATTCTGCTCATGAAGCTGCTGGTGCTCCGTGAATACGTTACACCATCATAACGAGTCAGAGTGATGCTCTGTCTGGGAAAATCCTCCATCACCAGCTGAACTGCATATGAACCTTCATAGCTGCTGCTGGTTGGACTGAATGACAGAGAACAAGACTGGAAGAGAAGAGAGAGAGAAAGATTAACTATATTTGTTGTGTTTTTGTTCATACCAAAAGTATTTGTTTTATTTAAAAAGTTTCAGAGTAATGTTTCATCATTATTAGTCATTCATAGTTAGTTAAATAATCAGTAAATTTTCCTTAATTACCTTTGAACATTATGTATTCCTGTAAACTGACACCCACATTTATTACTTACTGATGAGAGACTGAGGACAGACGGTGATGTGCAGATGAAGCACTCGTAGGAATTGGTTGCATATCTGCATTCAACATGGTCTCCATCAGGGTCAAAGGTCAACAAGTTGATATTCCTCTGACAGTTTGAAGGAACTCTGAGAGACACAGAAAACAATCACAAAGTCACCTGAGAACAAAAATCTGCTCAAATTATTTTATTTACAAGAAGAATCTTCAGTATCTTGACTGATTTGTATTTCAGTGTTTTTATTCCATTATTTTTTTTAGTTTATTTTGCTCCATGAATCTCTTTGGTCTCTTTTAAAGATAAAATCAATTCAGTGTTTGGACATAATTTGGAAACCATTTCTAATTATTAAAGCTTTATGGCTTGGCTTAAAACAGAAAAAAAGGGGACAAAATACCAACAAAATAAAACTATAGTTTATGCTCAACAAAAGACACCAAAAGGTTCCAGTTATTTATTAATATGTTGTAAAAACTGCCTGAATTACCTCACAACAGGGAGGATGGTGGTCTGGGGTGATGAGTTCGGTCTCTTGATGTCGGATCGGTTTCTCAGGTCAAATGTTAACTGAAATCGCCCAGTTGAAATGCTGTTTCTGTTTTTTATCCAGGTTCCAGTATTCCATCTTTAACAGAAGATATTGAGAAGATTTCTGATGTTACTAAGACTTTCTAAAACACAGAAAACTTTATAGAGCAGCAGACTAGAAAACTGACAGATTTAATTGCTTAAACAAACTGAAGTTCAGTAGGAATTTTAGATTTAGTCATTTCTTGATAACTGAAAAATGTTTGATATTTTTGTATGATGTTGAGATTCAGTCACCCGTCCCAGTAATTGACTACACCCGGATTTATCCACTTCCAGGTGTACTCTGTGAGACACCATTCACCGCTGCTTTCATCAATCTTCTTAGTACAGCTAGAACACCACCATGATTCAATCTCCTCACATGAGCTGTAGCCAAACTTAAAGCGACGCACAAGCTGTAGATTTAAAGTGAAGAAGTGTTGGACACAAGACGATATCTTTTAAAAAAAGAAAAGGAAAGAATCTTCAAAGAGTCTGAACTTACTGTAAATCTGTCTCCTTGTACATCTTTAGTGGTGAATGAATGCACAGTGCCAGTATAACCAGCTTCTGTACGGCCGATTATCACCAGCAGCAGGACAAAGAGCAACATGATGAACGAATCAGTTCTGCTAAACTAAGATGGAATCATCAGGTAACCTTTGTGGCTCTGCTGTCGTAAGGTGCTTTGGTTATGCAAACGCCTGAAGACCGGAGACGACAACGTGATGCTTTATAAATATTTAAAGGAGTTTGTAGGAGTGAGCTGCTATTTAATTTTGCACCTAGTTTTCTCTTCATTTTATTTAGGAAGGTAAACTTTTGTCATTTGGTTTATTTACTTTCAAATAGTAAGTCTTAGTTCATTTTAACATAGCTTTCTTTTGTTTGTTATTTTCAACATTAAAGCTCACTCTCCTATTGTTGCAGCATCTCATGTCAAATACTTGTTTTAAATAAAAAACATTATAAGATGCTAAAAACAAGGATGGCCACACATAGACAGCACATAACTCTTCGTACAGTTACTCCTTATTCATTCAAATGCTTTCCTGTTGTAAACATGAAATAAACATTTTATGGACCTGGCTGCTCTGAAGCTTGAAAAGTGTCTTGAATGCGCTTTACATTGGTGAATGGTTGCCATGGAGATTAAATCATTTCTTAAACACTATTTATTTTGCCTCTTCAGGTATAATTTCTTTTGTCATATCCTGTCATTATATGAGGGAAGACAGGAGAAGCAATCGTCGGTTGCAAAGCCGTACTTCTTTTTTTTAGCTGGAGCACGAGGTAACAACATGAACTGCTTCTTATTCAAACTTGTTTCTCTGTATAGTTTCCTAGTGCTCCCCCAGTGGTCAGGAAACCAAACTACCATTATTCTAGATAAACAATAGAAACTAATCTCACAACACTAACATATATGAATTTACAGCAACATTAAAAGTTGAAAGTTAATCAGGATGTTAAAGTTAACCAATTTAAAAACATGGAAACTGTAAAATTTGTTTCTCTT
Source organism: Poecilia formosa (assembly GCF_000485575.1). NCBI lineage: Eukaryota > Metazoa > Chordata > Actinopteri > Cyprinodontiformes > Poeciliidae > Poecilia > Poecilia formosa. The sequence goes on from NW_006800157.1 coordinate 726,015, forward strand.
TAGAGTCTTGCTCCAGATATTTGGATCAAGTGACAGAGATAATTTTTATTGATGAAGGTCAGAATTACTTTAGAAAGAAGATAAAATCACTAAAACCTCGTCTCTTACTTGTTTGGATGTCAAATCAAATCAAATCAAATCAAATTTTATTTGTATAGCACATTTCAGCAGCAAGGCATTTCAAAGTGCTTTACATAATTAAAATAAAAACAGCATGTGAGAAAGAGTTTTAAAAAAAACATCATTAAAATGCAAACAGTGAGAACGAGAAATAAAAAGCTGTCTCCAACCCTTTTGACTTTAGTCAAAACGCCGTTTGACAAGGACTTTAACCAATGTCTGCATGCAACAGTAAGTTACAATGTGAATTGATGATTAATTACGTGATGTGAACTAACTTTGTGCACACCAATGTTGTGTTTATTTAAATTATTAATGCAAACGTTGAGCATTGTGGTAGCTCTCATTGTTTGCTTTGCAAATAGCTAATTAGCATACTGGTAGCCTTTAGCTCATAATGTGTTGGGTTTATTCCAATTTGACTGTCAAATTCTGCCTAGATTATCCATGCAGGGGTTTATATTGTTTTTATAGGTTGGACTTAATGTGTTATTTTATCACAACACTAGAGATCAAATTTCAGATTGTTGCCATGAATTATTTCAAATTGGGCAGAAATTCATCGTCTGTGCAGGACGGATATGTTTGCACCGCAGCTGTTGTTAAGTAAATAAGTAAATGTAATTTATAAAAGCACCGTAACCCTAGCCCTAATCCCTAACCCTAAAAGCACTAAAACCTCATCTCTTACCTGTTTGAATGCCAATGTCTTTATGTAATAGTATCCAAGTTATAATGTATTTGAGGGTTAATTATGTGATGTGAACTAACTTTGTACACACCAACTTTGTGTTTATTTAAATTATTGACGCAAATGTTGAGCATTGTGGTAGCTCTCATTGTTTGCTTTGCAAATAACCAATTAACATACTGGTAGGCTGTAGCTCATACTGAATTACATCTTGCTTGGCAATGCTGGGTTTATTTCAATTTGAGTATCATAAACATTCTGCTAACATTGCATCACTGCTGATTTCATTTTCCTGAATAAATAACTATTAATCCTGATATGTGAAATTACCCTCTTGCACATAGTTGGTGAAGCTCTCTCCAGTATTACACATCAAGGCTGTGTAATACTGTGGTGAACAAATTTTTTGTAATGCAAAATAAATGTTTTCAGAAGTGGGGGCCACACATGAAATGGAGTTAACTCGTTAACTTAGGTTCGGGAGCAGGACCACACCTCAAACCACACCTCTAATTTCCTAAGCAACCCATATATACCCCGCTCGTTACATTGTTCGTCAACTCGCCGCAGACTGGCTAAGCGGATCTACTTACAATGGAAGACGCTCTTACTCTCCAGCCTGACCACTCCGACTCGGATGACCTGTTCGACCCTTTTCCAGCTGCCTCAACCTCTCCTCCCCAGGTCAGAAGACAAGCCTCCGGCTCCAAACGCCTTCGTTCCGTGATCTTCGACCCTCAAACCCAGCTTCATTCCTCATCGTCAGCAGCACTTCGTCCAACCATGGTCCATCCACGTCACATCAACCCCATGGCCGAGGGACACGCCGCGGGTCCAGCCGCCGTCCTCGTTCTCCCGGTCCCAGACGCCAGTCCCAAACGCCACAGCTTCAGAACACTAACCCGGCTTCGTCTCCACAGCCCTCTCCAGACGTTCCAACTCACCAGCTCCTCAAAGGCTGGACCGTCACCCGCCTCCATCGCTCATTAAAAGAGAAAGGAATCCCCTTCAGTCGCTCCGACAATAAATTGAGGTTCTTTCAATTGCTCTCCTCCTCAGGTCCGCAGCAAACGTCAGCCCCGCCGTCATCCGAATACCCCGGACTTCCGGGTTTCTCTTCAGCATCCTCTTCCTCCCACATCATCCCAGATGTAGTCATCCGGCCCACGCCTTCGAGGCCCCCGCACTCAGCAACAGCTCCCCCTCGCGGGAGCCAGGTCGTATTACATCCTCCACCAAATGCACCCAGCCTTGCTGACTTCTCTCAGCTTTTATCTTCGGCAATCGCTTCGTTGTCTTCACAGACTCCCCAAATCCCGCTATCTCATTCTTCTCTTCACCCCCCATCCCTTCCTCAGCTATCCCCACCCCATAAATGCTATGACCTCTGGTTCTCAAGTCACGGCAAATCTAGCTCAGCATAGCGCCTCAGGATTTCCTTCCTCACTTCCTTCTTCACTCCCCTCTAACCTGTTTCCTACCACTTCCTCTCTCTCAAACACATTAACCCTGCTTCCTCTCTCTTCAAACACTCTCCCTAATGTTATTAATCATTTCAATCTCGCTACAGCAGTTCCTCCAGCCCAGTCATCCACTAAAGTACTACGGCCCTCTCCCATTTCCCCTTCTCTACGCCAGCAAATCTTGAACGGTAATTATGTTGATCTAGCACTTCTTCTTCAACCTTCTTTGATCTGTTTTAGTCAGCCTAAAGAACTTAATACAAACCAGGGTCCCATGCAACTTAGTAATTCTTTAAGTTCCCGCTCCAAAGATCTCACACCTGTCAAATTCGCTCTCGCATTTTCTCTTTTTAGAGACACTATTTGCGCAATTTTTCCAGATCGCAAATCCGAATTTGACGACTATCTCTCCATAGTTCTCGACATGGCTCTACAGTTTGGGGGCACCGGGTTCTATCAATATCACATTCTTTTCGCCAACCAAGCAGCAGGCCGCTTGCAACAGTTTAACCTAGGCACTTATTAGGGTTCTCTTGATTCTGAATTGTACTGCCGCATTTTTGCCGCCCGTGCATCTCTCTCCTGCAATCTCTGCGGCGCTTCATCTCACCCAGCCACAGCCTGTACATCCATCATCCCTCTCCGCTCTCACCCTCCTCCTCGCTCTTCTTCCACATCCGATCGTCTGACCACCACCGCCCCCCCTCCTCCCCTCATACCGAAATCCAGCGGACCCTCTCCCTCTGCCAAAACCCTTACTCATAGGGGAACTGACAAAAGAGGTCGCCCCATCCTGTACCAAGGAGGCAGGATGATCTGTAACAACTTTAATGACCTTGGCTGCTCAAGCTCCAGTTGCAGGTTGCTGCACGCCTGCTCCTTCTGTGGTGGAGCCCACGCAAGACACACCTGCCCACACAATTCCACTTCTTCAGCAGACTGACTAGGCTGCCATCTCCCCACTCCAGTCCAGGTGAAAGCTCTCGCAACTGCTCTCAAGCATCACCCAGACAGGGAATTCATTAACTTCCTCATTAATGGTTTCACTCACGGTTTCCACCCGGGCATAGAAATTATTCCAGATTCCACCCACCAATGTCACAATCTTCAATCCGCTCTCTCAGATCCTGACACAGTCGACTCTCTCCTCGCCGAAGAAGTTAAAAAAGGAATCATGATAGGCCCCTTTTCTAGGTCACCCTTCCCTACTTTTCGCGTAAGCCACTCGTAAATATTCAGGTAAAAAAAGGCTAATCATAGATCTTTCAGCCCCCCATGGTTCTCACGTTCCTAGTATCAATAGCATCATCCTGTTCCCCGACTTCTCCATGCAATACGCAACCATAGATCATGCAATTAAACTCATTCGGTTAGCGGGACATGGTGCTTGGCTCTCTAAAGCCGACATCACCAGCGCTTTCAAAGTTCTACCCATTCACCCCGGTTTCTGGTGCTTCTTCGGCGTAGTTTGGAAAGGCGGTTTTATTTTGCCGTCCGCCTCATGTTCGGTGCCGTAACAGCCCCAAAATTTTCGATTCCCTATCCGAATCCCTTTGCTGGATCCTCATCAATACCTATAAACTCCCTTGCGTCATACACCTTCTGGACGACTTCCTATTAGTCACTCCTCCATCTTCCCCTCCTCGTTCCGGTCTTAACGCCCTTACTCAAGCCTTTTCCCAGCTGGGAATTCCCCTCTCAGAGGAGAAAACCGTTGGTCGTGCACCTCTTTAGAGTTCCTAGGCATCACCCTAGACTCTTCATCCTTCCAAGCTTCCCTATCATCCGAAAAGATCAACCGAATCACCTTAATATTGTCTAATTTCTTACTCGCCGACAAATGTTCTAAACAACAGCTGCTTTCTCTCCTCTGCCATCTAAACTACGCCATTCGCATTATTCCGCCGGGTAAATCCTTCATTTCTCACCTCCTGTCTAAAGCGGCCAGTATCCCCTCCCTTCACGGTTCTCTCATTATCAATCACTCCTGCAAATTAGAAATGCGCCTGTGGCATTACTTTCTTTCATCCTGGAATGGAATTTCTTTCTTCTACAATGATTTCCTCACCTACCCCGAAGACATTCAACTCTTTACCGACGCAGCTCCCTCAATCGGTTTCGGCGGTTATTACAGAGGTAAATGGTTCACCGACAAATGGCCGCTTGAGTTTAAGTCTCTCCAGGTCGCCTCGAGCTCTCCTTCCTGTGCTCTTTTCGAGCTTTACCCCAACGTCATCGCTGTGATCCTTTGGGGTCACGAATGGTATAAAAAATCCATCCTCATTCATTCAGAGAGCACGACAGTCGTAGAAATCATCAATAAAGGCCGCTCTAGCTCCCCAGAAATTATGCAATTCATGCGCAGAGTTTAGTTTCTGCGTAACATCAGTTTCTCATTCAAGCTGCTCATATTCCCGGATCAAAAAACTGCATTGCTGATGCTCTTTCTCGTTTTTCTTTCCAGAAGTTCAGAATCTTGGCCCCAGATTCAGAAGCACGTTCCACACCGGTTCCTCCATATTCCTCAACCATATTCAACTGAGTCCTCCATTACCTGATCTTCACCGAACGTCTCAAGATTTAATCCTCAGCAGCCTAGCTCCTCGCACGCTTTCTGTCTATTTGACCGGCTGGAACCGATTTAAATCTTTCCACGCCACTTATAATCTCCCTTTTCCTTCCCTGTATGTGTCCATCCTCTGCCTCTTCATTACATATTCTCGTTTAGTCCTTAAGATTCGTACCTCCACTATCCAGTCCTATCTAGCCGGCATCAATTTCTTCTTCAAGCTTTCCGCGGGAGTCAACTGCCCCTCCATCACTCACTGTCACGTGAATATGCTCATCAAAGGATGCAAGAAGCAAGAACCTAACAGCGTTATTCCGCGTCTCCCCCTCACGTCCGATCTTCTATGCAAATGCATCTCCACTCTGCGTTCTGGTTATTCTTCTAATCTCATAGACAGGACCCTGGAATCCATGTTCCTCCTAGCTTTTTTCGGCTTCCTCCGCTGTTCCGAATTTGCTCCGACTTCCTCCATCCATAATCCTCTCATTCACCCTTGCCTCTCCGAAATTTCCATCCTCAGCCATGACACCATGGTATTTACTTTGCGGAGAAGCAAGACCGACCAACTCGCCATCTCTTGTCCCATTTATCTTTTCCGCCTCGATTCCTTTCTCAGCCCGTACAAGACCATTTTCAATTACGTCCAGTCCCGAATCGCTGCTAACGCTTCTCCTCATTATCCTCTCTTCATTCCTGAACCAGGTAAACAAGCTTCTCGCTTCTGGTTCTCCCGTCATTTCCGCCAGGTCTTATCGTCGTCAGGCATTTTGACTTAACCCTTATCATCTCTAGCATGTTGACTTAACCCTTGTATTATGTTGAGAAAAAAAATACATTTATTATGTTGCGGGTCATTTTGACCCGCATTGTGTAAATCAACACAAAACAGGCAAAAAATGAATTTAAACAAATAGCTTTACTTTAGATTATGCAAACATTTAGAAGACATGAGAAGTAGAAATATACTATTTCAATGCTATATTATGCAACTTCTGATTTAAATGATTCCTTTTTCACAAACATTTTTTTAACCATTTAACTTGCCTCGTTTTTGGGGTTTTCATTGTTTGACATTTTCAGTGTTCCCCACATGATGGACAGAAAGTGACTGGGTGCTTTCTGCAGATGTACTTCTTGCATCTCACACAAGAGGTACAGTACTTGTCTTACTCAGGAGGGACAGACTTATTTATTTTTATTGCATGTAGTGACAAGATTGGGTTTTTATAAGCCATTTCAGAGTCATGTTATTTTTGTTTGGCTTCATGTAGGGTTGCTAAACTTAGTAGATGACTTGGGTCAGGGTCTCCAAAGTCCATCAGGTTTTCTGCCTGTGATGCTCTTCACATGTGGCTGCAGTCTACCTTCACAAAGTTCTTTTTTAACTTTTGCCTGCTGTCTTCCACACAACAGTCTCTTTGACACCCGGACAGGGTGCGGGTGTCGTCCTCCCTGGTTGAAAAGGGGTGCTGGTTTTAATGTTTTTATCTTTTTTAATCTTTTTTTTTTTCAAAATCTCTTTCTCTTTCTTACTGTTTATTCAATGTCACATGCTGTTTTCTTTAATTATGCAAAGCACTTTGAAATGCCTTGCTGCTGAAATGTGCTATACAAATAAAATTCGATTGATTGATTTGAAAACCCAGTGAGCAGGGATTCATCCGTGTTTGCCATCACACACCGAAGCGCCATTGGGCACTGCATATCTGGTTCTTTTTCACATGTAATGTACAATTGACCCTTGTACTCCTTACAGAAACCTCTTATTTTTATAAAAGACGACACATGGTTGGGGTACACATTGGCTCCTTTAAATGTAATAGTGCAATATTTTTTTATTTCATTCCAGATTCCTTGGTGCACTATACAGTCCACGTGCCTCTCCTCAGAATGGTGTATGCCCTTTTTATAAACATAATCTTTTTGTATGTGACTTTCTCTGGGAGCTCCATATTAACAGTCTTATTGCCTTTATTTTGTAAAGGAGACAAGCTTTGATCAAAAGGAGTGTCACTCTCACTGCTGTCTGTGTCTGTTATGTTCTTTTCATGATAGCCCAAATATTGTGTCTGTTTAATTTGACAAATGTGTGAAGGGCTTTTGGTGTTAGCTTTTCACCAAGTTGTTTACTGAGCTCTCTCTATATCCCACTACTTGGAATTGCAATGTTGACATTTCTTATGACTGTATCTTTTGAAGCACGGAGGACTTCAACTACAGCTGTTTGGGGAACCAATGACTTCTTTGGCATCTGTTTCGCAAAACAATAATAAAAAATCCTGTTAGTGACATACGTTGAAATATTTAAAATAACATGGCAGAGAATCAATAGATTATAGCTGTCATTCAGCATCTTCAAACCTGCATTATGCAACTTTTATACAAAACAAATTCTTCCGCATTTGTTCGAAATGCCAATATTTTGAAATATTACAGTATGTTACAGATAATCTTTAAAAATAAAAATTAGGGCTCCCCTGTTGTCTCCAAGTGCTCCCACTTATAACTTCTAGTGAAGGGCCTAATCACATTGTTTATCAACTTTATTAAGCTTCTGCATCAGACATATGGCCACTGATTTGAAATTGCTATGTATATACATGATGTTCAAGCTGTGCCTGTAATTAACTCACACTACTAAGGCAGGTAGTGGTTCCATGTGCAGCACCAGGTACCTTTTGTTTCCAGCTTGACGCCCAAAATGTCTATGCACAACACTGTCTTCACACTGTCAATTATGTAAACTGCTCTCATCCTTTCCTTTGCCCGTTGCTATGTTATAGCTTTTTCCCAATAGCATTGCGTGTCATTACAGCTCAGGCTATGTAGAACTCATTTTTGCAGATAAACTATTTTCCTAGAACAGTACATTGTTTTTCCACCATTGGCACAGAGTTGAGACAATCATATTGGCTCTGATTGGTTGTTAAGGGGTGCATTTATGCAGATTGCAGTAGAAGAAGTGGGAGGAGAAGCCTGATAATTTTTTTTTGCACAGATGATCTGTCTTATATCATACTGTAGTGAAAGAGTTACAGTTTTGGAAAATATGTAAAAATACATTCCTTTTATAAAACTTGCATACTGCAGATGCAAGTGGACAAACTTGCTTTGAAGTAGTGAAAAGAAGTGTTGATGATGGCTGTTGATCATAACTTTGAGCTCAAAAAGGCTGATTAGATGACAAGCGCATGTTTGGCTCTATTCTTATTTTTTTGTATTTCAAAAGTACAGTTTGTCGAACGGCATCCTTTGGAGATAAGAAACTAAAATACCGGTTACCGAGTTTATTTTGGGAGGTGTTGTACCAACCTGTTCATTCTAAATAAGACCTAGTTCGACCTTTTGACCTTTAAACTTTCATTGATGTTTTCAAAACAAAAGCTGCACAAACAAAAAGTTTTGCTGCACAAACCAGCACAAAGGCAGTCAAGCTGACTGACACCAATTTTGTCTGATTTGAAGAAGGTGGGGGGGCCAACTGCACTCAGGTCACCACAAGGGTACAAAGATTGTCTTATGGGTCATATTTGACCCGTAAATTCTAAAAGCATTTCAACACCAGAAAAAGAGTTCAAAGGTCAAACTCTCTCCATTACATAAACACACATATGCATCCCATATATTTTAAGGCAGGCAAATAGATTTTTCCCTCCTATTTTAATCTAGCAAATTAAAAGCTACTAAGTTAATCAGAGTTATCCTTTACGTGCATTATTTAGCAACTTGACTGATGCGACATGGTGGTCGTGTTCTTTACTTTGCCAACTTTAGCCAAATGAAGACCCATTTTAGCCGAAGGACACATAGTGGGGACTTGGGGGGGAGGACAAAGGTATGGAGTTAAATTTGTTTCAGAATTCTTCAATCAAAAAAAAAAATTATCTCAAAAAAATAAATAAAATTCTGATCAAAACTTTTTGGAATTGTAATGATTTTTATTTTAAACTAATAAAATTCTGTTTAACTTTTTTTTTTTTAAAATCACTTTTTTTTCTTTTGAAAAAGTTGTAAATGCAAAACATAAACTTTTGTTTACCATGTCAGAAATCTTTGGTTGCGCTTCTCAAACTTTTCCTTGCAATTGCCAAATGAACATACTGGGCAGGGTCTAAAGACGAGCGATGTAAGACGTCCCTATTGGTTAGCACAGACTAAAGCGGATGACTCCGACTCCCTCCTACCTCAGAACTTTCCCCTGAACTGCTTCACTTTGGTGACGGGACACAGAATGTGAATGGTAAGTAATATTCACAAAATTACACCGTTTAATAGCTACTAAAGTGTCCACCCCTTTTTTCAAAGAAGAAATCTTACACAACTTATTGTGTCTATGTTCTGCCGTTACCTTATCATGCTAGCTAATGTTAGCATTAGGTAAAATGCATGAACTAGGCTTGTGTAATATTTGCCTGTCTTTATGTTGAATTCGTTGACCAGCGCACCGCTGTCAAGTTGCATTAAGCGTGGAAAATACCAAATGTGTCTGAAGGAAATGTGTGTTAAAAAGCTGTTATGTAATAACAGCTGTTATGACAAGTGTAACAGGTAGCACCACAAAGTGTCGCACCCTCCTTACGGCCAAAACTTCCATAAAAGGGAAGCTAGCAGGGTGATAGCTAAGTGTCTACTTCCTGGGTGTGTGACCAGGTATGTGTTGGGCCCACACGCGCCATTGTTTGGTGACTGTGAACCACTCTATTGATGGTCTGGTAGTAGCATTGTTTGGCACTGTTTGGCTTTGGTGGCTTCCAGGAGGGAGACATCAGCTCCCTCCTGGAAGCTGCTAACAACGCAACATTTTCCCTCTCCTGTCATTAACTTTGCTTTGTTTTAGCAGAGAATGTACTCCTACATCAGTAGCTTTATTTTTTTATTTTTACATCAATATTTTCCTGGCCAACTGAGGTGGTAGAGCACATCTTTTCCATCTTTTTCATGGAAAATCTGTAGTTCTTAGAACAACATCCAAGTATGAAAGTTATTTTTAAAGAGAGGGTTAGCAGTTAATTTTGAATCATTTACTTATTTATTTACAGAGCTTTTTTCAAAGACTCTCAGTATAATTCATTTTATTTAATTCTCCACTGGTGCCCAGTTTATAGATTCTCTACATACGAAACATGCAAAGCAAAATGGCCACATAAAAATCACGAGGTCCACAGAAATACCATTACATTTTCAAACTCAACCAGGATAAAGAAGTTGCTGTTTTCTTTCCCAAGCTTTACAAATAAAAGCTACTAATGCATATGTATAATCAATATATCTTCATTATTTAACAATAAGTGCAGAACATCACATGATATTAAGGTAAATAAAAATCCCACAGCCATAAATGTTACACATGTAAGATGCTAATAAAAAAACACCAAACCCTCAGTAAATACCTGCCTTAATAAATAGTTCAGGTGACACCAAATATTGATTTTTTTTGTATTTTCTTCTGTTCATTATCTTATTAGTAACTGATAAACAATTATAATGTATCCTCATACCTGTCAAATCTCCCATCTTGGCCAGGAAACTACCATTTTTTTACCCCCCTTTCCAGCCAGCTCCCTTATTATTATTTTCCCATAAATATCCTGTACTGTACTGCCCGCTCTCACGTTAGTTGCTGTCTCCCTCCCTGCTCTTACGCTAGCACCGTTCTCCCCCTGCTCTGATAGTAACACCGGACTGCGACATTTCCCGTATTCTCAAGTCCAAAACTTGACAGGTATGTTTATTCTTATGAACGTATCTGTATTTTATCATGTTTTTCACACGGAAATAAAAATCCACTCTACTATTTTTGTTTACCTTCCTAATTACATTTAGTCCAACTAAATAAACCAACCATAAGTCCCCAGATTTATTAAAAGGCACAATAAGCAACAGCAGATAAACCAGTAATATTCCTCTGCATGAATCAGATTCATTCTCATGTTTAACCACTAGGGGGCGGCTGGTTCTTCCATCCATCCATTTTCTGAACACCCTTGTCCCTCAGTGGGGTCGGGAGGGGTGCTGGTGCCTATCTCCAGCTAACGTTCCGGGCGAGAGGCGGGGTACATCCTGGACAGGTTGCCAGTCTGTCGCAGGGCGGCTGGTTCTTTAACTTCCACAGAACCGTCAACATCTTCAGTTTCAGAAGCTGGAAGAACAAGAGATCAACATAGTATAAAGAACTACTTCCTGTTCCTTTCACTTCTGTTTTCATCCTACTTACATGTTTTAGGAGGAGGACTTGGAGTGGTTGAAGTCACATCTGGTGCTGAAATAACAGAAACAGGAAGTTCAGGAAATAAAAGGTAAGATCAAATCAATGATCAAAATGAAAGATTGACTCACCGTTTCTAACCGTCACAATGACACATCGCAGCTCAGACTGGTAGATGGAACTGGAGGCACTGGGGAAGTTAATTTAGCACAAAAGTTTTAATATGTTCTTTTGGAAATGAGCATCAAATAATTTTTTAAATAACCTTACAGGGTCAAGTCAGATAAACAGCTGATGTACACCTTGTGTTTATCTATATACACTAAAGGGAAACGCTTTCATTTTTGACATCTTTATATTCTTTTTGGGTTATATTTTTCAGTTTGTTAATTTTTTTCTATTCATTATAACATTGTATTGTTATACCATAAAAGGTACATATCATGAAAAATCTTCTTTTTTAGCCCTTAAATATGTGTTTTTGTGTACATTGAGTATCTAGGAGTAGAACAAATGTAAATTTAATCTCTACTGATGCAGTGTAGACATCTTTTTATTTTGGGGCGGGTTATATTTTGCAGTTCATTTTTCTCTATTCATTATAACTTTTTTTTGGCCATGATATCACCACATTTGCTGTGGAACTGCTAAGCAGTCAGATTCTGATCTGATCTGATGCTACAGATTAGACTTTTTTATATAACTATCTGTACATTCTAAGACAAAAATGTGAGAACTTTTGAAACTTCTGATCAAATCAGATACTGACTTTGCCTGGACAGCAAAACAGATGGGATGAGTTTCTTCTTCATCATAAATGGCAGACGGCGTCCATGTCAGGGTGAAATTTCCTGAACCAGATGAACTCTTGACCATGTTGAACGGTCCGCTGAACAGGAGCTCAGTGATCCTTCAACACACAGGAAACACATCAGTCTGTTTGGTTATATGTGCAAAATGTCCTTAAACCATCCATAAAAATTACCTTTAAAATATGATTTTCACCTTGAATTATGTCAAAACTTTCCTCTGATTAGAAACAACATTTATTTTCTACTCACTCAGACTGAGTCGCCTCTGCTCTGATGTTGATTTCTATCATCTCATTAACGTCTATGAAGAACTGAGCTCCATGTTCAGGAGTTGGAGGCAGAAACCTGGGCAGATATTCACCTGCTGTGCAGGACGGAGCTGCAGGATCCACTGGAGCAACGCAGGGAAAAATAATGCAGATCAAGTCATGAAACACATTAAAAATGGTTTGACTAGATGAACAAGCAGACAGTATAAAAGATAAATTCAGTGAAGATACACATTGGTCTATCAGAGTTTCTATAATAGGTGATCTTCTTCTTGTGTTACATTTCTGTATTCAGAAATTTAAAAGTTTAATGTACTTTAATAATCTTTAGTTATTGATTATCTTTAGACAGACAATTATTGGATATTACATTTATTGACAACAGTTTTGCTCTTTGTGATATAAAACCAGCTGACTGAAACATGAAATAAACCTTTGAAAACAAACTGGACAGGGATTCTGCTCATGTAGCTGCTGGTGCTCAGTGAAGACGTTGCACCATCGTATCGAGTCAGAGTGATGCTCTGTCTGGGAAAATCCTGCATCACCAACTGAACTGCATATGAACCTTCATAGCTGCTGCTGGGTGGACTGAATGATAGAGAACAAGGCTGGAAGAGAAGAGAGAGAGAAAATTAACTATGTTATATTTAATGTTCTCTGCTATGGATTTATGTTGTGTTTTTGTTCATACCAACAATATTTGTTTTTATTTAAACATTTTCAGAGTAATGTTTCATCATTAGTCATTTATAAGTAGTTAAATAATCAGTAAATTCAGTTTTTATTAGCTGTAAACATTAACTATTGTTTGCCTGTAACCTGACATTTATTACTCACTGATGACAGACTGAGGACAGACGGTGCTGTGCAGGTGAAGCACTCTGAGGAATAGGATGCATATCTGCATTTAACATTATCTCCATCAGGGTCAAAGGTCAACAACTTGATATTCCTCGGACAGTTTGAAGGAACTCTGAGAGAAACAGAAAACAAACATCACAAAGTCACCTGAGAACAAATAATCTGCTAAATAAATTATTTTATTTACATCAGGAATCTCTAGTACACAGGTGACATGGTCGGGCATTGGGAGTTTTGGGGGGCAAGGCAGGAAGGTATTGCCCGCCCAGAGTCAGCCATGTCCCTCTGTACAAGAAGCCTTTTTTTTTCTATTTTTATCTCAGAGTGACCAAATTTCTATTATTCCTGTCTTTTTGATACAGTACAAACTACCACACTTCCGTATCTGTGTCCTCTGTCCCCCCACTTTTTTCAGCTGTTACAACTGTTTAATCCATGGTTCCATGTCATAACGTGTTTTTCCGAGCCGCCTTCAAACAAAACATGAGCGCTAAGACGCTCGCGCCTGTTTTACCGGTGACTGAGACCTGCTGCTGTGCAGACACAGTGTTAGAATCATGACAGCAAACCAGCAAAATGCAAAGAACTTTGTAGTTTTTCCACCAAACTTATACCAAGTCAGTTGATTAAAGCTGCTGGATGCAGGTAATGTTAGATAAATGATGATTAGCTAATACCAATAAATCCCTTCAAGCTTGTTAACGAGAACAGGCTACTAGTATTGTTATATATTTTCAAAAGTGAGTCGTACTGGTTACATTTACTTGAGTAACTTTTATGGGAAAAAAGGTACTTATAAAAGTTGTTTTACTGCACTGTACTTTTTTATTTTACTTGAGTAATATTGTTATTGATACTCTTACTTGAGTAGATTGATTTTGCATTTAAAGAAATAAGACTTGAATGTCAATGTGAAAATTATTTATATAGCACTTTAAAAACAGGTGTAAAACTGCACCAAAGTGCTGTACAGGAACGACAATGACACAGATTAATAAAAACAGAGTATCAAAACACTACTTCAAAGAAATGCCAAAGAATAAAAATGAGTTTTCAGAAGCAATTTAAAATGATCCAGGCTGAGGGCAGATCTAATCTGGAAAGGTAAATTGTTCCATAAAATAGGAGCAACAACAGAGAAAGCCCAATATCCCTTCCTTTTAAGCCAAGTCTGAGGAACTGTCAGTGATAGCTGATTGTTTGATCGTAGGGATCTGGACACAGACTGAAATTTGAACTTCAGAGATTGGAAACCTTAAAGTTCTGCAACATGTGAGCTAATGTTTATGCAAACTTGAGCAAAATTACTCAGTGTTTTATACATGCTGCTGCTTATATCCTTTGTATTAATAAACACAATTATTTTATTTGACATGTTACATAAAGGTTTGTTTATGTTTTTATATAAAGGCTCATTTAGTCTGACACCGCCCCCTGCCAAATTCCTGTGGAGCCGGTGCTGCTTCAAGATATTTCAGTGGTTTTCTTCCATTAATGTTTTAGTTCATTTTGCGCCATGTAGCTCTTTGATCTCTGTTAAAGATCAAATCAATTTAGTGTTTTTTTTTTTTTTTTTACATATTTGGAAATCTTTTCTAACTAATAAAGACACCAAAAGGTTCCAGTTATTTATTAATATGTTGTAAAAACTGCCTGAATTACCTCACAACAGGGAGGATGGTGGTCTGGGGTGATGAGTTCGGTCTCTTGATGTCGGATCGGTTTCTCAGGTCAAATGTTAACTGAAATCGCCCAGTTGAAATGCTGTTTCTGTTTTTTATCCAGGTTCCAGTATTCCATCTTTAACAGAAGATATTGAGAAGATTTCTGATGTTACTAAGACTTTCTAAAACACAGAAAACTTTATAGAGCAGCAGACTAGAAAACTGACAGATTTAATTGCTTAAACAAACTGAAGTTCAGTAGGAATTTTAGATTTAGTCATTTCTTGATAACTGAAAAATGTTTGATATTTTTGTATGATGTTGAGATTCAGTCACCCGTCCCAGTAATTGACTACACCCGGATTTATCCACTTCCAGGTGTACTCTGTGAGACACCATTCACCGCTGCTTTCATCAATCTTCTTAGTACAGCTAGAACACCACCATGATTCAATCTCCTCACATGAGCTGTAGCCAAACTTAAAGCGACGCACAAGCTGTAGATTTAAAGTGAAGAAGTGTTGGACACAAGACGATATCTTTTAAAAAAAGAAAAGGAAAGAAACTTCAAAGAGTCTGAACTTACTGTAAATCTGTCTCCTTGTACATCTTTAGTGGTGTGAGAAAACACAGCACCAGTATAACCAGCTTCTGTACGGCCAATTATCACCAGCAGCAGCACAAAGAGCAACATGATGAACGAATCAGTTCTGCTAAACTAAGATGGAATCATCAGGTAACCTTTGTGGCTCTGCTGTCGTAAGATGCTTTGGTTATGCAAACACCTGAAGACCGGAGACGACAACGTGATGCTTTATAAATATTTAAAAGAGTTTGTAGGAGTCAGTTCCTATTTATTTAGTTTTCTCCTTTTTATTTTATTTAGGAAGGTACATTTTTAACATTTGGTTTATTTATTTTTAAATAACAAGTCTTGGTTAATTTTATAATTTCCTTTTGTTTGTAATTTTTAGCAACATAGCTCTTTAGAGTTTTTCTGCAGAGATTTGGATCAAGCAACAAAGATCATTTTTTTGATGAAGGTCAGAATTACCTTAAAAATATAAAAG
Source organism: Poecilia formosa (assembly GCF_000485575.1). NCBI lineage: Eukaryota > Metazoa > Chordata > Actinopteri > Cyprinodontiformes > Poeciliidae > Poecilia > Poecilia formosa. The sequence goes on from NW_006800157.1 coordinate 741,742, forward strand.
CACTAAAACCTCATGTGTTCCCTGTTTGGATGTCAATGTCTGCATGCAACAGTAAGTTACAATGTGCATTAATGATTAATTACGTGATGTGAACTAACTTTGTGCACATCATCTTTGTGTTTATTTAAATTATTAATGCAAACGTCGAGCATTGTGGTAGCTCTCATTGTTTGCTTTGCAAATAGCTAATTAGCATACTGGTGGCCTTTAGCTCATAATGTGTTGGGTTTATTCCAATTTGACTGTCAAATTCTGCCCGGACTATCCAGGTTTATATTGTTTTTATAGGTTGGACTTAATGTGTTATTTTATCGCAACACTAGAGATCAAATTTCAGATTGTTGCCATGAATTATTTCACACTGGGCAGATTTTCACCGTCTGTGCAGGACGGAGATGCAGGATCCACTGGAACAAAGCAGGAGGGAACAAATTTAGAGAAAAAGGTTTTTGAAATCTGGTTTGTTTATTCAACAAAAAACTGCAGCTTTTTCAAAAGATGAATTCAGTGAGGACATATGGCTGCATATCTCAGCTGCTCTTATAACAGTTGGACTTTTGTTTTGCTACATTTCTGTATTCAGAAATTTAAAAGTCTGAGGTATTTCAATAATCTTTAGATATTAATAATGAAAGATAATTAAGGGACACCAAATAAAAAAAAAATAACACTAATGTGAAGTTGGCTTAAAATAAACCAACTGAAACATATAATCACACCTTTGAAAACAAACTGGCAGTGGTGGAGAAAGTACTCAAAAAATGTACTTAAGTAAAAGTACAAATACACAGTCAAAAATGTACTCAAGTAAAAGTCAAAGTACCACATAAACATTTTACTTAAGTAAAAGTAAAAAAGTACTGGCTTTTAAAAATACTT
>NW_006800157.1:756710-776490 GCF_000485575.1 Poecilia formosa
CTATGATGCCTGACATGAGCTTCCATGTTGTAGAGAGACAGGTTATTGGCCGATAGTTGGATGGGACTGAACCTTTCTGTTAGGTTCTGGGGTTTTTAGCTTGTTCCTTTGGGTGGCTGAGTTATCTCCCCAGTAGATGGAGTCCGAGAGGTGGCAGGCTGTGGTTCCATCGATGACGTCATCTTCACACCGGAGGCTGATCATCTAATTTACGGCAGCATAAGAGGGGTGGAACGCCGGTACTTCGACGCCAGTGTCAACCGTAAATGGTACCTCCAGCCTCTCAGAGTTTTTCTCAGAGTTTTTCCCCTGTTCTTGTGATCTGCCTGTTTATCTCTGTAGTTTATGTTGTGCTTCATTGTGGATTTTTTGCTCCCCCTCAGGATCCTTCCATACCTGGTTGCCTGACCTCTGATACTCCCCACAGCGTCAGGGGTTCTAACCCCATAGAAGCCTGAAAGCCGAACCTCTTCTGATTCTGTAGATTTTGCCAGCTATTCAGAAGTTTCCAACCGGCCGCTTCCACCTACACTCTGCCGTCTTCAAGGACAAGCCTCCCTGTCCGCCCTCCAAAGCCACTCTCCGAACCACCAAGCTCCACAGAGAAACTACTCAATAGGTTAGAAGGACCAGGACAAACCAACCCCCCCTCCAAGTCGTTTGAACGCACAGAGCCCTGCACCGAGAGCAGCCGTGCAGTTTCTGGACCACTTTACGTCCATTGTTTGCTTTCTGTAAAATAAAACTTTTCTTTTTTTTCATCCGTCTTTTATGGTGTTCTCGCATGTGGGTAAGATCCGTTAAACCCATCATGACACTTTTGAGGGATCCTTCTGGATCAGGATTGTGCGCCCTTCAGTTAACCATTCAGGGTGAGTCCAATTTTGTAGCAGCTGGTTCAGTTGAGCTGCCAGTCGCTCATGGAGGGCAGTGAGTTTCCTTAGCCAGTAGGCATGGATCATGTCAGGTCCTGGTGCTGTCCAGTTTTTCATACCCGAGACTCTTTCTTGGACATCTGCCACAGTGATGGTTACCGGGGCTTGTTCAGGGAGGTTGCTGTGGTCCTCTCGTCCACTACTCTGTTGTTAGTACCCTATCATTGGGAGTACACTTTAGCTGGTTGGGTGGAGAAGAGCCGGTTTATATTGTAGCATTAATATTTTAATGATCATCTGATTTGTATGGACACTGTAGTTAAACTACGCTCCATTTTGTAGGTAGTTGGTATGAATGGAGACTGTTTAAATACAGTAATAACATTGAGATGCATTTGAATGTGTGGTTCTGCAGGCTGTTCTCTGGATCAGACTCTGACTCCAACATGTATGGATGCTGGATGATTGTTGACATTTTTAATAAACTTTGAAGAAAAAAGTTTCCCTGCCGGTAGATGATGTGTTGTTGCTGTCAAATTACAAAAATGGACGAACAAGGCAGATTGGAGCCCTCTGTGATCTGGAGGGAGGCGGGACTTGAAATGTCAAATTTACATTTAAAAATATTGCTGAAGCAGATTGAGTTGCTGTAAAACCTCAGAACAGGAGTAAACAAAGGGTCTGTGTGTTGTGATCCATGTTCAGTGTATTAATTTGTAGGGTTTTCTGTGACCAGTTTCTGTCCTGTGAGTCTGTTTCTGCGTCTTTCCCGTTGATTGATCCCAGCTGTGTGTCGTTCCTGTGATTTCCCTCCCAGTGTATTTAGTCCCACCTGCTGTCTGTGTTCCTCATTGGGTCCTTGTCTAATGTATGTCTAACGTTGTTGCACGCACGTTCTCTGCTCTTCAGTGGAACTGTAAAGTCCTGGTTAGCTTCGCTCACTTTTCAGTCTTGTTGTCAGTACTACTGGTATTTAGCTGTGTGCTAAATTCTCTGCCGTGCCGCCTGGTTTGGATTGTTTGAGCATATTCATCATTAAACTCGTTATTTCATCTACATCCTGGGTTTACTAGCGTCTCTCCTCACCACCAACCACTCCTTATGACACTGCAAAGCTACAATAACCAGGAATTCAGAATAAAACAGTGCAGTTCTGTTTTATATGAACCATTAGTGAACGGTTTATTTAATAGCATTAAAAGCACTTTAAATCTAATGTATTTTTAGTTATTTAGCCATATCAAAAATTACTTTGCATCAATGAAGGTGAAAATTATTTATTACTTTTGTACTTGTACATTTCAAAACCTGTACTTAGTACTTATACTTAATTTTACTTGGTACTTTACTTTTATCAGTCACTAGTATTTGTAGTATAAGTAGAGAATATGACGATTTTTATCGCTTCTGGTCAGATCAGATACTGACTTTGCCTGGACAACAAAACAGATGGGATGGGTTTCATCATCATCATATTGACTGAAAGACGGCGTCCATCTCAGGGTGAAATATCCTGAACCAGATGAACTCTTGACCATGTTGAACGGTCCGCTGAACAGGAGCTCAGTGATCCTTTAACACACAGGAAACACATCAGTCTGGTTGGTTATATGTGCAAAATGCCCTCAAACCAGACTTAAAAATTATCTTTAAAATATGATTTTCACCATGAAAACTTACCTCTGATTAGAAACGATATTTATTTTCTACTCACTCAGACTCATTTGCCTCTGCTGTGATGTTGATTTCTATCATCTCATTAACGTCTATGAAGAACTGAGCTCCATGTTCAGGAGTTGGAGGCAGAAACCTGGGCAGATATTCACCTGCTGTGCAGGACGGAGCTGCAGGATCCACTGGAGCAACGCAGGGAAAAATAATGCAGATGAACTAATGAGACAGACAAGTGGGCTCAGTAAATTTACACTTTGGTCATATAATCTGTCTTAATAACAGGTCCTCTTCTTCTTTTCCATTTCCATCCATCCATCTTCTGTACACCCTTGTCCCTCAGTGGGGTCGGGAGGTGCTGGTGCCTCTCCAGCTAACATTCCAGGCGAGAGGTGGGGTCACCCTGGATAGGTTGCCAGTCTGTCACAGGGCAACACAGAAGACAAACAACCATGCACACACACAACTAGGGGCAATTGACAGTCATGTTTTTTGGACTGTGGGAGGAAACTGGAGTATCCAGAGAAAACCCACCACGCACAGGGAGAACATGCAAACTCCATGCAGAAAGACAAGGGCCGGGAATCGAACCTAGAACCTTCTTGCTGCAAGACAACAGCTCTACCAACTGCGCCACTGTGCAGCCTCGTCTTACATTTCTACATCTGGAAATTAAAAGTTTGATGTATTTTAATAATCGAGTTATTGATCATCTTTAAACAGACAGTTATTAAATATACATTTACTGACATCAGTGTTGCTCTTTAGCAGTAAAATAAGCTTATTGAAACATTAAATCAAACCTTTGAAAACAAACTGGACAGAGATTTGGCTCATGAAGCTGCTGGTGCTCCATGAATATGTTACACCATCGTATCGAGTCATAGTGATGGTCTGTCTGGGAAAATCCTCCATTATCAGCTGAACTGCATATGAACCTTCATTGCTGCTGTTAGTTGGACTGAATGATAGAGAACAAGACTGGAAGAGAAGAGAGAGAGAAAGATTAACTATGTTATATTTAATGTTCTCTGCTATGGATTCATGTTGCTTTTGTTCATACCAACAATATTTGTTTTTATTTAAAAAGCTGTTAAATAAAAAGTGTAAAGTGTGTTTTTATTTAAAACATGAAGAAACAGAGTAATTCTTCATCATTAGTCATTTATAGTTAATTAAATAATCAGTCAATTTAGTTTTATTAACTGTAAACATTTTCTGTTGCATTGCTGTAACCAACATTTATTACTCACTGATGACAGACTGAGGACAGACGGTGCTGTGCAGATGCTGCACTCATAGTTATCGGGATTGGATCCATATCTGCATTGAACATGGTCTTCATCAGGGTCAAAGGTCAACAAGCTGATATTCCTCTGACAGTTTGAAGGAACTCTGAGAGAAACAGAAACAAACGTCACAAAGAACAAACAATCTGCTCAAATTATTTAATTTACATCAGGAATCTTCAGTATCTTGACTGATTTGTATTTCAGTGTTTTTATTCCATTATGCTTTAGTTTATTTTGCTCCATGAATCTATTTGGTCTCTTTTAAATATAAAATCAATTCACAACATTTGGATATTATTTGTAAACATTTTCTAATTATTAAAGCTTCATGGTTGGGCTTTACTACGGCGGCCGACAGGTGCAAATGCGCAGCAACAGAGAAAACATGCAAACAAACAAAAAAAGACACGCGCAAAAATTGAATGCAGAAAACATAAAAATAGACGCAAATAAAATGCAGCAAACAAAAAAGAGATGCAAACAAAAAGTGCTGAAAACGGAAGTGCTCCAGAACACTAGGGGGAGTTTAACAAAAAACAGCTGTGTTTAAATTTAGGGTTTGTATCCTTTAAAACCATAGACATAATATAAGAGTAGACCCCGCATTGGTCGCTCCAGCGCAGCAAATACGGCGGCCATCTTGGAGCAGTATACCCTCCTACTTTGCTCAATCAAAACAGCAGAAGATGCCTCAGCACTGAGAGATATTGTTGTTCTGGTTGATGGATTATTGATGTGAGGGCTCCACAGACAACATTTCACAAGTAAGATGGACATATTATTGTGTATATATTGTGATTAGAATATTACTTTACTGTATTTATGTCCACCGGCGAGATACCAGCTAATTTTAGCTACAGTGCTTGGTGTAATACGGGTTCAGCCCCGCTATGAAGGCTAACTGAGATTCAGTAAATCTAAAAAAAATAATTATTCTCTAACATTGACTTAGATTATCTGACACAAGGGCCTATATTAGAAATGAAACGATATAACACATGTTATAAAACTTATATTATGTGTTATAACATTCACCGGCAAAGTTTACACAGGTGGTAAAAACTATTATTTATATTCTTTCACTCTGTCAAAAGTAAGATACATCCTAAATCTTCCGTTTTTGTTTTGAAAGTTTCCCAAAGACACGATGTGAGGAAGAAGAGGGAGATATCTATAAAGAGAGACGGATTCACTGCAGCACGGATGAATCTCACATCGGATTTTGAACTCGTCGGCTGAAACATATATATATAATTCAGTATTAATCATTATTTATTTGTGCCATTATTAATCTTTATTTATTAGTGTTTGTATAGTTATATAAATATGTATTGATATTACTAAATAATTTATTAAATAAATTATGAACGGGTGTGTGCTTTGTAATATGCTCTTCATACATCGATATCAGAATATTCCATTCCTATTCTATTATTATAGCCACTAAGCATATTTAAATATGATGAACTATGTATTAAAAACATACTTAAAAAATACAATTGTTTATAAATGTAGCTTTGATAGATGTTTGAATATGGTTTACAGAAACAAAAAAGGGTGTTATGATCGATTAAATCCGCTGATACGTCATTGTGCTGCTAAACACATAAGGCTGAGTGGAGCGGTGTACCGCTCCAAGATGGCCGCCCTATGGCCGGTCCATGAGGCGTCTATCCTTATATTATGTCTATGTTTAAAACGGGTGTTCAGAAAAGCAGAAAATGGAGGCAAAATTATTTTTGCTGTATTACACTTAAAATTACACAAAATGATTTTTTACAATGTTTTTAGGCGAGAATGTAGATGTATAGATCTCAAATATCTGCTTGGTTCATCAATAAATCACCTAATTCCAATATTGCTCCGACGTTTTCGGAGATTTCTGCTCCCACTGCATTAACAGCCAGCTCCCCTTGCCAGCTGTCAGCTGGCCTGGAGCTCCAGATTCGGTACACCGAGAGAGAACCCATGTCTCCTGGCAAATCGTTTTAAAAACTCCCGATAGTTTTCACCTATGAGTGGAGGTGAAACACAGATATTAAGCCAGGTAATAGCTGTTAAATTTTTTGATTCACTAAAGTATTGCTGCATTTCATTTGTTTGCATCTCTTTTTTGTTTGCTGCATTTCATTTGTGGTTGTATTCTTTCTGTTTGAGTCTCTTTTTGTTTGCTGCAATTTATTTGCGTTTTGTTTGCATCTATTTTTATGTTTGCTGCATTTCATTTGTGCGCGTGTCTTTTTTTTTTGTTTGTTTGCATGTACGGTGGCCGACAGGTGCAGTCGGCCACCGTATTTTACAAGAAATAATTTAAAAATACTAACAGAATCAAACTATGCTTCATGTTCAACTAAAGACACCATCTGTTTCTGAATAGTTATTAACATGATGTAAAAACTGAATTACCTCATAAAAGGGATGATGTTGGTCTGTGGTGATGAGTTCGGTCTGTTGATGTCGGATCGTTTTTTCATCTCATATGTTATCTGAAATTGCGCTGTTGTAACATCGTTTCTGTTAATTATCCAGGATTTACGTTCCCACCTTAAACGGAAGATAATGGGAAAATTTCTGATGTTACTCAGAGTTTCTGAAACAGAAAACTTTACAGAGCAGCAGACAAAAAAACTGACAGGAGATTTAATTCAGTAGGAATTTTAGATTTAGTGACTTTATGGGAACAACTGGAAAAATGTTAGATATTTTTGTTGAGATTCAGTTACCCGCTCCAATAACGGTCAAAATTCCAAGTTGTGATCTTCCAGGTGTAGTCTTTCAGACACCATTCACCGCTGCTTTCATCAATCTTGTTAGTGCAACACCACCATGACTCAAGCTCTGCACATGAGCTGAAGCTCAACTTAATGCGACGCACAACCTGCAAATTTAAAGTGAAGAAGTGTTAAATACACTTAAAAAAGGACATGAAAGAAACTACAGAACATCTGGACTTACTGTAGAACTGCTTCCTTGAACATTTTTAGTGGTGTGGGTAGAAACAACACCATAATAACCAGCTTCTGCCCAGCTGACTATCAGCAGCAGCAGCAGAAAGAGCAACATGATGAATGTTTCAGTTCTGCCAAACAAAGATGGTATCATCAGGTAACCTTTGTGGCTCTGCTGTCGTAAGATGCTTTGGTTATGCAAACGCCTGAAGACCAGAGACGACAACGTGATGCTTTATAAATATTTAAAAGAGTTTGTAGGACTGAGCTGCTATTTATTTAGTTTTCTCCTTTTAATTTTATATAGGAAGGAAAACGTTTGACATTTAGTGTATTTACCTTCGAATTGTAAGTCTTGGTTAATTTTATAATTTCCTGTTTGTAATTTTTGGCATTATAGCTCACTCTCCTGTAAAGTCAGTCGGGAATTTAAAACGAACCAGTTCCGAGAAATGAAATCAGGAAAGTATGAGAGCTCTTCTGTTTGTTTCTCTTTAGAGTTTTTCTGCAGAGATTTGGATTAAGTGACAGAGATAATTTTTATTGATGGTCAGAATTACCTTAGAAAGAGGATAAAAGCACTGAAACCTAATTTCTTCCCTGTTTGCATGTCAATGTCTGCATGTAACCGTAAGTTAAAATGAGAATTGAGGATTAACTATGTGATGTGAACTAACTTTGTGTTTATTTAAATTATTAATGCAAACGTCGAGCATTGTGGTAGCTCCAATTGTTTGCTTTGCAAATAGCTAATTAGCATACTGGTGGCCTTTAGCTCACACTTGTTGGGTTTATTCCAATTTGACTGTCAAATTCTGCCTAGATTATCCATGCAGGGGTTTATATTGTTTTTATAGGTTGGACTTGATGTGTTATTTTATCGCAACACTGGAGGTCAAATTACAGATTGAATTATTTCACACTGGGCAGATTTTCACCGTCTGTACAGGACGAAGCTGCAGGATCCACTGGAACAAAGCAGGAAGGAACAAATTTAGAGAAATAGGTTTATGAAATATGGTTTATTTATTGCACAAACAACTCTGCAGCTTTTTCAAAAGATACATTTAGTAAACTTACACAGTTGCATCTCTCAGCTGTTCTGACAAGAGGCAGATTTTTGTTTTGTTACATTTCTGTATTCAGACATTTAAAAGTCAAAGGTCCTTCAATAATATTTAATTTTAGTTTAATATTGACAGTTAAATAAGGAACACCAAATAAAAAAAAAATTACAGTAATGTGAGTTAAAATAAGCCAACTGAAACATTTAATCAGACCTTTGAAAACAAACTGAACAGGGATTTTGCTCATGTTTTTTTCTGGTGTTGCATAAATGTGTAGAACCAGAACCGTCAGTGAGGATGATGTTCTTTCTAGGAAGGTCGTCCATCATCAGGTCCACTAATAGTATACAAGAATATTAAATACAGAAAGATTCATCTTTCATTTTCACCGGTTTATCAGTATGTTTTCCCAGCAACTACTGGTAAGTAAATAAGTAAATGTATAAGATGCTTTTCACGGAAAATAAAAACAAAATCCATCAAGTCCTTTAAAATGTAAATATTAAAACATGATTAAAAGTTGAAGGTTAATCAGGATTTTTAAAAAATGAACCAGTGCAAAGACATGAAAACATTAAAATACGAGAGCTCTTCTGTTAGTTTCTCTGTAGAGTTTTGCTGCAGATATTTAGATCAAGTGATTATTGATGAAGATCAGAATTAACTAAGAAAGGAGACTAAAGCACTAAAACCTCATCATTTTCTGCATGTAACAGTATCTAAGTTAAAATGTGCTTTGAGGGTTAATTATGTGATGTGAACTAAATTTGTACACACCAACTTTGTGTTTATTTAAATTATTGACGCAAATGTTGAGCATTGTGGTAGCTCCCATTGTTTGCTTTGCAAATAACCAATTAGCATACTGCTAGTCTTTAGCTCACACTGAGCTACATCTTGCATGGTAATGTGGCAGCCTGGGTTTTCTTTAAGGTCATGAACTCAAATAAGGGATGTTAAAGTTACCAAGAGTGAAATAAACCAGCAACGCCACCTGGAAAACTGAGTTGTAACAAGGACACAGTTAGTATCTGCTGGAAGAAAGAGACAGGCTTCAAAAAGCTCTACACAATGTGTTGAAGTTCAGTATTTAAAACCACTTTCCAATTGGCAACATCCTAAAAGAGAATGGTTAAGACACAGTGAACGTGGTTCAACAAAATTGTTGGTTGAAGTAGAATATTTAAATCTCAGCAGAGAGGCTGACCAGTGGAGGAGGTAAGGAGAGAAAAGAGCAACGTTTAGTGAAGGAAAGGGGATCGATCACTCTGGACACGATAGCAAACAAGGAAAAAGGTGCTCCAATGAAATAAACACACAAAACAAACCACCACAGGAGCCTCAGTCCCTGAAATAACTAAAGAAAACAACCTGAACAAAACAGTGGACTCACAATATCACTAAATTGCACTTAGTTCATATAAGTGGTGCAGTAAATGCTGCAACCAGCGGGCGAAGGCCCCAGTTAATATTTTAAAATAGTTTCCATAGGCAAAACAGCATCAAACATCTCAGATTGAAAACTGGTAGAAAGACTCATCAGGCAGCTAAAATGAAAAAGGCTATTAGTAAAGTAAGTAAAGTTTATTTATAAAGTGCTTTTCACAGACATAAAACCACAAAGCGCTGTACAATACAAATCAACATTAAAACCATACAAAACATAAGAAACACAGTAAAATCAAGAGGTAAAAGGCTGGGAAAATAAAAATGTGTTTAGTTGGTTTTTAAAAACCTCCAGCAAAATGGAGCAGCAAGGGTTAACAGTTCCAGACTGCAGCTGTAGCAGCGCAGTGCGATCTGCGTCTCCTTACAGAGGAGAGTTAAAACCTGATCCAGCTACTTGCTCCATTGCTACTTTACGACCATCAAAGATTGAATGTCCACAACCTCATAGTTTTCTTTATGCTAAATATTTATTAGTTAAAGTTGGTTTGCAAGTGTCAGTACAGCTTAATTCAGTAGCAGATTTAATCAAATAAAGCATAATCAGTGATCTTAACCTAACCTTTCTGTCCCTTAGGCTGACACTGAGAACTCAACAGATATCTTTCATTAACACCCTGAGTGGTTCGTCCATCTGGTTCCTGTTCAGCGTGGTTCATCTTTTACTGGGCCCTGCATCTCATGTTCCAGTCAGACGCCTTTCCTTTTAGTTCTCCTTATTCCCTGCATTCTACCTCCAATACAACATCAGTGCAGTTACACATTTTGCATCATTTCAAGTTCATTGTCAAAATCACATCTATAAATTCTTCAGCTTCTCTGATTTAGCATTAAAACAATATTAATGCAAATATATTGCTTTGGGTTTATTCAATTACTTAAAGTGATAGAGATTCATTTAAATGTACAAAAATTAAAGTTGATAAACCCAGTCATATTTTAGTGCACGGATCACATTCATTCTCATGTTTAGCCACTAGGGGGCAGCTACTTTTTAACCTGCACTGAACCGTCGCTCAGCAGGCGGACCTTTATGTCTGCAGGCAGCCCTCGTCTGATCAGTACATCTTTAATCTGCAGAAGAAAACATGAGATGAATGTGAGACACAGTCAGTGGTGAATTATAAAATATACTGAAAAGAATCTGATTAACATTAAGAACAGCAGCAGAATTTAACACTGTAGCAAAACCTCAGGTTATGATTTAACATTTGGGGTAAATTAGTTTGGGCTGAACTCAAAGTCCAGGACATCACTGACCGCTTCCTCCATTTCATCCTTGTTGTCCTTCAGTGACAGCGTAGTCGAGATCTTCAGCTTCAGAACCGTAAGACGAGCTGGAAGAACAAGAGATCAACATGGTAGAAAGAACTACTTCCTGTTACTTTCAGTCCTGTTTCCATCTGACTTACATGTTTTAGGAGGAGGACTTGGAGTTGTCAGAACAGTCGTTGCAACAACAGTTGTTGAATTCAAAGTTGTTGCTAAGATAAGTGAAACATGAGTTCAGGACAAGTAGCAAAAATAAATCAAAGATGAAAAAGAAAGAAATAAATGAAATGAAAAATAAATTGTCCTACTTACATGTGTTAAGAGGACTAGTAGTTGTCAAAGGGGCGGTTGTTGCATTAACAGTTGTTGCATTAACGGTTGTTGCATTAACGGTTGTTGCATTAACGGTTGTTGCATTAATGGTTGTTGCATTAACGGTTGTTGCATTCAATGTTGTTGCTATAACAGGAACATGAGTTCAGGACAAGTGACAAAAATAAATCAAAGATGAAAAAGGAATAAATAAATAAAATGAAAAATAAATTGTCCTACTTACATGTGTTGAGAGGACTAGTAGTTGTCAAAGGGACGGTTGTTGCATTAATGGTTGTTGCATTAACGGTTGTTGCATTAACAGTTGTTGCATTAACGGTTGTTACATTCAAAGCTGTTGCTAAGATGAGTTCAGGACATAAAAATGTATAATACATCAAAGATGAAAAATAAATCAATTAAATAAAAAATAAATTGTCTTACTTACATGTGTTGAGAGGACTAGTAGTTGTCAAAGGGACGGTTGTTGCATTAATGGTTGTTGCATTAACGGTTGTTGCATTCAAAGCTGCAGCTATAACAAAAACATAAGTTCAGGACATAAAAATTAATAATAAATCAACGATGAAATATAAAGAATTGATTTGTCATCCTACTTACATGTTTTAGGAGGAAGACTTGTAGTTGTTGAAGGGACGGTCGTTGCAACAACAGTTGTTGAAGTCACATCTGGTGCAGAGAAATCAACAGCAGAAAGAGGAAGTTCAGGAAATAAAAGGTAAGATCTAATCAAAAAGAACAAAGTGAAAGATTGACTCACCGTTTCTAACCGTCACAAGGACACATCGCAGCTCAGACTGGTAGATAGAACTGGAGGCACTGTGGGGATAATTTAACACAAAAGTTTCATATTAAACTCTTTTTGAAATGAGCATCAAATAATATTTGGAATATCCTTAAAGGGTCAGGTCAGATAATAAACAGCAGTTGTACATCTTGTGTTTATCTTTATACAGCAAAGGGAAAAGCTTTCATTTTTACATTTACTTATGCAGTGCACAACAGAAGTCAGTTGGACAATTTAATCTGCAAACTTCAAATTCATCAAAACTTTTAGATTCATCATAAATACCTAAAATCCTCAGTGAGAGATGATTACTCCAGATCCAGAACTGGGACTATCACTTTGAGTCATATAGCGCAGTATAATGATTTGAGCTTCAGATGGGCAGTGATCATGTTTATACTGATTTCTTATGCACTCACCGACTAGATACACCTGTCCAACTGCTCGTTAATGTTGAATCAGCCAATCACATGGCAGCAACTCAATGCATTCAGGCATGTAGACATGGCCAAGACAACCTGCTGCCGTTCAAAGCGAGCATCAGAACGGGGAGGAAAGGTGATTTAACTGACTATGATGTTGGTGCCAGACGGGCTGGCCTGAGTATTTCAGAAACTGCTCATCTCCTGGGATTTTCACGCACAACCATCTCTAGGGTTTACAGAGAATGGTCTGAAAAAGCAAAACGATCCAGTGAGCAGCAGTTTTGTGGGCGCAAATGCCTTGTTGATGCCAGTGGTCAGAGGAGAATGACCAGACTGGTTTGAGCTGATGGATCGGCAACAGTAACTCAAATAACCACTCGTTACAACCGAGGTACGCAGAAGAGCATCTCTGAACGCATCGAACCTTGAGGCGGATGAGCCACACCGGGCGCCACTCCTGTCAGCTAAGAACAGCAAACTGAGGCTACAATTCGCAGAAGCTCACCAAAACTGGACAGTAGAAGATTGGAAAAACATTGCCTGNTCGAGATCTTCAGCTTCAGAACCGTAAGACGAGCTGGAAGAACAAGAGATCAACATGGTAGAAAGAACTACTTCCTGTTACTTTCAGTCCTGTTTCCATCTGACTTACATGTTTTAGGAGGAGGACTTGGAGTTGTCAGAACAGTCGTTGCAACAACAGTTGTTGAATTCAAAGTTGTTGCTAAGATAAGTGAAACATGAGTTCAGGACAAGTAGCAAAAATAAATCAAAGATGAAAAAGAAAGAAATAAATGAAATGAAAAATAAATTGTCCTACTTACATGTGTTAAGAGGACTAGTAGTTGTCAAAGGGGCGGTTGTTGCATTAACAGTTGTTGCATTAACGGTTGTTGCATTAACGGTTGTTGCATTAACGGTTGTTGCATTAATGGTTGTTGCATTAACGGTTGTTGCATTCAATGTTGTTGCTATAACAGGAACATGAGTTCAGGACAAGTGACAAAAATAAATCAAAGATGAAAAAGGAATAAATAAATAAAATGAAAAATAAATTGTCCTACTTACATGTGTTGAGAGGACTAGTAGTTGTCAAAGGGACGGTTGTTGCATTAATGGTTGTTGCATTAACGGTTGTTGCATTAACAGTTGTTGCATTAACGGTTGTTACATTCAAAGCTGTTGCTAAGATGAGTTCAGGACATAAAAATGTATAATACATCAAAGATGAAAAATAAATCAATTAAATAAAAAATAAATTGTCTTACTTACATGTGTTGAGAGGACTAGTAGTTGTCAAAGGGACGGTTGTTGCATTAATGGTTGTTGCATTAACGGTTGTTGCATTCAAAGCTGCAGCTATAACAAAAACATAAGTTCAGGACATAAAAATTAATAATAAATCAACGATGAAAAATAAAGAATTGATTTGTCATCCTACTTACATGTTTTAGGAGGAAGACTTGTAGTTGTTGAAGGGACGGTCGTTGCAACAACAGTTGTTGAAGTCACATCTGGTGCAGAGAAATCAACAGCAGAAAGAGGAAGTTCAGGAAATAAAAGGTAAGATCTAATCAAAAAGAACAAAGTGAAAGAATGACTCACCGTTTCTAACCGTCACAAGGACACATCGCAGCTCAGACTGGTAGATAGAACTGGAGGCACTGTGGGGATAATTTAACACAAAAGTTTCATATTAAACTCTTTTTGAAATGAGCATCAAATAATATTTGGAATATCCTTAAAGGGTCAGGTCAGATAATAAACAGCAGTTGTACATCTTGTGTTTATCTTTATACAGCAAAGGGAAAAGCTTTCATTTTTACATTTACTTATGCAGTGCACAACAGAAGTCAGTTGGACAATTTAATCTGCAAACTTCAAATTCATCAAAACTTTTAGATTCATCATAAATACCTAAAATCCTCAGTGAGAGATGATTACTCCAGATCCAGAACTGGGACTATCACTTTGAGTCATATAGCGCAGTATAATGATTTGAGCTTCAGATGGGCAGTGATCATGTTTATACTGATTTCTTATGCACTCACCGACTAGATACACCTGTCCAACTGCTCGTTAATGTTGAATCAGCCAATCACATGGCAGCAACTCAATGCATTCAGGCATGTAGACATGGCCAAGACAACCTGCTGCCGTTCAAAGCGAGCATCAGAACGGGGAGGAAAGGTGATTTAACTGACTATGATGTTGGTGCCAGACGGGCTGGCCTGAGTATTTCAGAAACTGCTCATCTCCTGGGATTTTCACGCACAACCATCTCTAGGGTTTACAGAGAATGGTCTGAAAAAGCAAAACGATCCAGTGAGCAGCAGTTTTGTGGGCGCAAATGCCTTGTTGATGCCAGTGGTCAGAGGAGAATGACCAGACTGGTTTGAGCTGATGGATCGGCAACAGTAACTCAAATAACCACTCGTTACAACCGAGGTACGCAGAAGAGCATCTCTGAACGCATCGAACCTTGAGGCGGATGAGCCACACCGGGCGCCACTCCTGTCAGCTAAGAACAGCAAACTGAGGCTACAATTCGCAGAAGCTCACCAAAACTGGACAGTAGAAGATTGGAAAAACATTGCCTGCTCTGATGAGTCTGGATTTCTGCTGCGACATTTGGATGGTCGAATCAGAATTTGGTGTCAACGACATGAAGCCTGGATCCATCCAGCCTGTATGGCTGGTGGGGGTGGTGCAGTGGTGTGGGGGACATTTTCCTGGCCCACTTTGGGCCAATACCAATTGAGCATCATGCCAACGCCACAGCCTACCTGAGTACTGTGGCTGACCATGTCCATCCCTTCATGACTACAGTGTACCATCTTCTGATGGACACTTCCAGCAAGATAACGCGCCATGTCATAAAGCGCCAATCATCTCAGGCTGAATTTTATAATTCTTGGGAAAGTCCATTTTTGTACCTCTTCAGCAACCAAGGGATTTTCTGCGAGTCATTTTGTATCACTGAAGGTGAAAATTATTATTTACCTTTTGTACTTAAGTACATTTCAGAACTTATAGTTTCTTATTTTTACTAAACTAAAGGAATTATTGTTGTCAGTGTTTTTTCACATAAGTGTTTGAACTTCCTAAGTCAAAAATGTGAGGATTTTTCACACTTCTGATCAGATCAGATACTGACTTTGCCTGGACAACAAAACAGATGGGATGAGTTTCTTCTTCATCAACGGCAGACGGCGTCCATCTCAGGGTGAAATATCCTGAACCAGATGAATTCTTGGCCATGGTGAATGGTCCGCTGAACAGCAGCTCAGTGATCCTTCAACACACAGGAAACACATCAGTCTGTTTGGTTATATGTACAAAATCCCCTACAAATATTATCTTCAAAATGCTCTAACAGCCAAACTCAAGTTTGTCTGGGTTAGGGGTCACCAACCGCTTTGAGACTGGAAGCTACTTCATGGGTACAGAGGAACACGAAGGGCTGCTTGATTGATACAGACATAAAATGTCTTGGCTCAACTTTGATAACAATAATACATTTACATATATATGATTAGATGCTGCCTGATCACATTAATGTTAAGGACTACTCACAATAGTTATCAGTAATGATCTACCATGGCAGATTGATATTATGTGATCAGACAGAAGCTTTACGGCTGTACGTACATTTAAATTTTCCTCTAAGTAAAAACGAAAAGAATAGTTATTGTATTTTTTATTATCTAACCTTCTTTACTATTAACAAAATGTGGGGGGAAAAAGATCTTTTGTGTCAAAACATCCTGCAAGTAGCACTCTGTGTGAGTCTGTGGGGGTCAAAGGGCACGCCAAAGCCCAAAGGTTATTGGTCAGTTTTCCAGGTGTCTGAGGGGACCGTGTTGGTGACTCCTGGTCAAGATCATCCATTCAGGTTTTTATGTTGCTGCAAATCTGATTTCCATCACAACAGCAAAGATCTCANAAAAAATAAGATAAAATCAATGATCAAAAGAATTGACTCACTGTTTGAAACCGTCACAATGACACATCGAAACTCAGACTGGTAGACAGAACTGTTCACACTGTGGAGATAATTTAGTGCAAAAACGTTAATATTAAACTCATTTTGAAATGGCCATTAAATAATATTCACTTTTTTAGTCCTTGTATAATTTTTTGAGTACTTTGAGTGTCTAATGTGTAAAAAAAATACATTTAATCTTTTCTGGTGCTGCATAGACATTATTTTTCAGTCTGTTAATTTTTATCTATTCATTATAACATTATTTCAGTTATGATGTCACCACATTTTCTGTGGAACAGATAAATAAGATAAAGTCATGACTTCCAGCTGATCAGTTTTGTAAATTCACCTTTGTTTCTTTTTTTGTTTTTTTTTGTTTTTTTACCTCAGAACATTTCTGTAGTCCAAGTTCAGTTATGCCAAAGTTTCAAATAAACAAGTCAAAACATTTGGTCTAGACTAGCGGTTCTCAACGTGGGCGGTACCGTTTAGAGGACGGCAGGGGGCGCTGGCGGAAATCTTTACAAAAGGGGGGCGCTGGGATTTTTTTTGGGGGGGGGCGTTTGGTCGAAGGTAAACTTTAGTTCTTAAATCCACAACAATACCAGTTTAGACTTTGAGCAACTTGCTAAAACTGTATTGTGTAACATTAAATCATGCTTGGCTGCATCGATGGCAGCTTTTCTTCTTCTTCTTCTTCTTCTCTTCAGTGTTTGTAGCTTCTTGGCGCAGCTCCGCTCCTGCTAGTAGCTTCACCGCATCAGGTCAGCGTTACACAGGCTGATGACGGTGCTGTGATTCACTTTGTCTGGTGTCTCATTTTCAAATATTTTATGTTTTATCGAGTTTTGTTTATTTTATGTTTTGGCAGTGCTGTGATCATGTCAAAGCAGGAACTTATATTAAAAAGTGTTTTAATGTTCGTCTGGATGCTACATGCTTCCATGGAAGGAAAACGGAAAATCACTCTTATAAACGTCACGATACCCTCAGTGTGTATCCCTCATTAAAATGAACCCATTTAAAAAAAGAAGACGATGCGCAAGTCGCGCAAATTCTGAAACAGGAGAACCAGGACATGAACGGAGCAACAAACTACTAATCTATGAATCAGTAGACAGGTCTATATAAAGATATAATCCACGTTCATTCCCTTATTTGTGTGGCATTACAAGAATCTGGAACTTTTGTTTTTCCACTGAAAGCTCTGGTTTACACACTAAATGCCATGTGGGTGAAATTTTATGGATGATACTCTGATGTCCCATTCTCCTGAAGGCAGCACAGAGCTACACCACCAGAAACAGAAACACTGAAGAGAAGAAGAGCTTTGATTAATTACAGTTCTATCCATGTTTTAATGCTGCAGAGCTCAGTCGGTTTGCAAATCGATCAAAGTTTAAACTGGCATGTTGTTCATCTTTTATCTGCTCATTTATTTAACAACTACAAAGTGGCACAGAACAAGAATATTTTTTCCACTCTGATTGGCTGCTGTTAGACCTACTGATTTTAAGTTGAATGTCCATTTATTGCATCTTTCTTAGACACCTGTAAAAATAAGTTTCATTTGCTTGGCTTTTTTGTTCTCTGGGGAAATTATTTTTGATGATAAATACAGAAACAAGCATAAAAATCAAAACATCAACAACAGTGGTAGTAATATTAATAATAAAACAATATTCAATGCAAAGTAGCCTACAAATTCTGTGATGGGGCGGTGAGGGACCTGGATAATGGATAAGGGGGGGCTGGCCCAAAAACGGTTGAGAAGCACTGGTCCAGGGTTCATTAATAATGCAGCGCCTCTGTCGAAGGATCTGGTCAAATTTTATTTTTTAAAGGAATCTCTCCTGTTGGAGCTCTTTTGAATCTCTGCTTCAGCAAACTCTGTCAGCATCTGGAGGGATTTTCCAAAAGACATTTTGTATCGTTGAAGCGGAAAATTATTTTTTTACTTTTGTACTTAAGTACATTTCAAAACCTGAATTTTATACTTTTACTAAAGTGAATAGTTATGTTAATCAGTCTTTTTCAGCTAAGTATTTGTGCTTCTACTCAAGTAGATAATATGAGAACATTTGAAACTTCTGATCAGATCAGATACTGACTTTGCCTGGACAGTAAAACAGATGGGATGGGTTTCTTTATCATCATTTTGACTGAAAGACGGCGTCCATCTCAGGGTGAAATATCCTGAACCAGATGAACTCTTGGTCATGTTGAACGGTCCGCTGAACAGGAGCTCAGTGATCCTTTAACACACAGGAAACACATCAGTCTGGTTGGTTATATGTGCAAAATGTCCTGAAAACATATTTTTATGAAGTAATTATCAAAATGCTCTGACAGCTAAAAATAATTAATGACCAGGTTTTATGTGTTTTGGATCATTTTACCATCATTGTCTTATTTTAACACAATAAATATCAAATTTCAGATTTTCACCTTGGATCATTTTGAAACTTACCTCTGATTAGAAACAACATTTATTTTCTACTCACTCAGACTGAGTCGCCTCTGCTCTGATGTTGATTTCTATCATCTCATTAACGTCTATGAAGAACTGAGCTCCATGTTCAGGAGTTGGAGGCAGAAACCTGGGCAGATATTCACCTGCTGTGCAGGACGGAGCTGCAGGATCCACTGGAGCAACGCAGGGAAAAATAATGCAGATCAAGTCATGAAACAGCAGAATTAAACTAACAACTGCTGTCAGTTTAAAGATAAATTCAGTAAATTTACACAGTTGTCCATCTGAGTTGTTACAATAATGTGGGATTTTTTTTGTGTTAAATTCTCAATGATCAACTTTCAACAGATGATTATTGAATACTAAATGTATTCAGTGTTTCTCTTTGCAGTGAAGCAACATGATTGAAACATGAAATCAAACCTTTGAAAACAAACTGGATGGGGATTCTGGTCATAGAACTGCTGGAGCTTATCGACGTCGTTTTATAAGTAAAGTAATAGGAATAAGTCAGAGTGATGGTCTGTCTGGGAAAATCCTCCATCATCAGCTGAACTGCATATGAACCTTTATTGCTGCTGTTGGTTGGACTGAATGAAAGAGAACAAGACTGGAAGAGAAGAGAGAGAAATCAGATTATAAATCAAGTTTAATAACATTATATTTACTGGATTTCATTATAGCTTTTATTTGTGTTTGTTTTATTTGTGTTTGTTTACAAATAAAACAAACACAAATAATAATACTAAATTATTAATATTTTAATAACTTCAAATATTAAGTTATAAAACTGAATATTTGAGTATGAAAACAATTATTTTTATAGATTTTTGGCAGTGAGAAGCAGGTTGCTGAATCATTTCATAGCGTAAAAATGTAATACTGTTATATGAATGTATCCACAATGAAATGCAGTGAACTAATTTCAGATTTGTTTTTGAAACTATTTAAGGCTTTTTCCAAAAAATCCTGGGTCACAAAAAGCTAAAAAGTATTTTTGCCAAATAAATTATGTGACCAATTATGTAAACAATATTTACATTAAAATACTGGTAAGTCTTTATCTATTTTTGCACAAACTATTTACTAAAATCAGAGATTCCAACAAACTACAAATCTCTGTATTTCTCTCACTCCACCTTCAGACCGGATGGTTCTCACCTGTCAGGTTCTGTCCTGAAGCCAACAGTGTTTGCTTTACCA
>NW_006800157.1:776992-781330 GCF_000485575.1 Poecilia formosa
TCAACCCCTAACCATAAACTGAATTTCTCCTTGTTGTTCAGACCTTCTGCTTTTTCTCCCTCCTGTCAAACTGTCTCTCAGTTTGACTGGAGGATATTTACCTCCTCTCTTCTACCTGTGAACCTCACATGTTCCTTTCCTGTAACTTGACACCAACATTTATTACTTACCGATGAGAGACTGAGGACAGACGGAGGTGTGCAGGTGTAGCACTCGTTGCTGTTTGATCCATGTCTGCATTGAACCTCGTCTCCATCGGGGTCAAAGGTCAACAAGCTGATATTCCTCTGACAGTTTGAGGGAACTCTGAGAGAACCAGAAGACAAGCATCACATAATTATATCTGATATCAAATAATCTGTTAAAATGATTTGATTTACATTGAGGAGCTTCAGGATACTGACTGATTTGTGCTTCAGTGTTTTTCTTCCATCATTTTTTAGGTACTTAAACTCTTGTTTGAACATTGTTTCTTTGAGAAATTACAGAATGGTTCCTATGATCAGTATGTCTAATTTAATCTGCATTTCACAGAATAACATTTTTCACGACAAATCTTATTTCTAAGTATTTTTTAATGAATTATAAAATCTGGTTTTGTTTCTATGTAACTCTTTGGTTTCTGTTACAGATACGATTGGTTCACAGTGTTTGGATCTCATTTTTCTTTACAAGACAAAAGAACAAAAAAAACTTCAGAATCAAAATGCAGCTTATGCCCAATCAAAGGTATCAAAGGTTTCAGGTCCCTGGCAGCATATCTAGGTGGGCCCCATATGGGGAAAGGGAGGGCATACCAGATGGGTCCCACATGGGTTTGTCCATTTAGGGCCACAGCCTACGTGGGCCCTACATGGACAAACCCATATGGGGCCCACCTAGATATGCTGGCAGGGAGTATTTATTATTAACATGATATAAAAACTGAATTACCTCACAACAGGAAGGATGCCGGTCTGTGGTGATGAGTTTGGTCTGTTGATGTCGGATCGTTTTCTACCTTCAACATACATCTTAGCGAGGCCAGATGTAACGCTGTTTCTGTTGTTTATCCAGGCTCTAGTATTATATCTTTAATAGAAGATATTGGGTCTAATGTTACTACACAGAAAACTTTACAGAGCAGCAGACCAGAAAACTGATAGGAGGAATTTTAGACTTCTTGAAAAAAACAGAAAATTATTAGATATATTTTTGCATGATGTTGAGATTCAGTCACCCAGAGTAGTAATTTTGCAACTTTCTACTCTCCCACCAGGTGTACTCTCTCAGACACCATTCACCGCTGCTTTCATCAATCTTCTTACTACAGCCAGAGCACAGCCATGTCTCAAGCTCTCCACATGAGCTGTAGCCAAACTTAAAGCGATACACAGCCTGTAGATTTAAAGTGGAGAAGCGTTGGATACAAGACAATATCTTTTCAAAAGGGAAAATAAAAGGAATTTCAGAAAATCTCAACTTACTGTAAATCTGTCTACTTGTACATCTTTAATGGTGTGAGAAAACACAGCACCAGTATAACCAGCTTCTGTACGGCCGATTATCACCAGCAGCAGCACAAAGAGCAACATGAGGAACGAATCAGTTCTGCTAAACTAAGATGGAATCATCAGGTAACCTTTGTGGCTCTGCTGTCGTAAGATGCTTTGGTTATGCAAACGCCTGACGANTAGTCACTTCTTGGCAACAACCGAAAGTTTAACATAATTTGAATGATGTTGAGATTCAGTCACCTATTATAGTGGTAGTCAAAGTTTGGATCTGTCCACTTCCAAGTGTAATCTCTCAGACACCATTCACCGCTGCTTTCATCAATCGTAGGACAGCAAGGACACAACCATGACTGAGTCTCCTCACATGAGCTGTAGCCAATCTTGTAGCGACGCACAACCTGTAGATTCAGGTGAAGAGCTGTTGGATACAATAAAAAAATGTTTTAAAAAAGGAAAAAAAAAAAATCAGAGAACTTACTGTAAATCTGCCTCCTTGTACATCTTTAGTGGTGAATGAAAGCACAGCACCAGTATAACCAGCTTCCGTACAGCCGATTATCACCAGCAGCAGGACAAAGAGCAACATGATGAACAAATCAGTTCTGCTAAACTAAGATGGAATCATCAGGTAACCTTTGTGGCTCTGCTGTCGTAAGGTGCTTTGGTTATGCAAACACCTGACGACCGGAGACGACAACGTGATGCTTTATATTTAAAAGAGTTTGTAGGAGTGAGCTGCTATTTATTTTTGCACATAGTTTTCTCCTCATTTTTTTTAGGAAGGTAAACTTTTGTCATTTGGTTTATTTACTTTCAAATAGTAAGTCTTAGTTCATTTTAACATAGTTTTCTTTTGTTTGTTATTTTTAGCATTGAAGCTCACTCTGCTATTGTTGCAGCATCTCATGTCAAATGCATTTTAAATAAAAAAACGTTATAAGATGTTTAGAACCAGGATGACGGCACATAGATAGTAAAACTGCAGTCACTCCTTTTTCATTCAAGCTGTTCACTGTTTTTATGGACTGCATTTACATTTGATAATGATCAGACAAACATTTCTTTTAAGAAGATACATTTTTATTTGAAAACTGTGAGAAACAATAAATATATTTCCTACAGAGTTAAATATTCATCTTTTCTGGACAGTTCTTGTGTCTCAGTTGATTTTTTAAATTGTTCATGGATATAAACTGAGCATTCCAGCTGAATACAAACACAAAGTTTACTAAATCTCTAAAACTGCTATTTAAAGTATGTGGTGTTTATTACACAAAGAAAGAAAGAAAGAAAGAAAGAAAGAAAGAAAGAAAGAAAGAAAGAAAGAAAGAAAGAAAGAAAGAAAGAAAGAAAGAAAGAAAATCAATATTTTCTCAGGAATGTATGGTATGTTCTTCTTTTTCTCCATTTATGCTCTGCCGACTTGTTCCCATTTTTGCCATAGTTTGTCACATATTGAGCTCAGCTGATGCAAAGATCCACCAGGTGTTCGCTAATTGCTGCTGGCTAGTCTGAAGGAGCTGAGTGGGGGAGGGCTGCTGCTTGGGGTCTGAGCTTTGAAGCTTGGAAATTGCATCAAAGGTGGAGCTGTGAATCGAAGGCGGAGCTGGGTCCCTTCAGGCGTTTTGCACAGCTGAACGGTTGCCATGGAGACTAAAGGATTTAAATGTGCATGAAAGAATCAAAGCAACACTCCAGGTGTGTTTTAGACAAGGGAACAACATAATAACATGATGTAAAGCTCAAAAAGGTCAATTTACAAAATACTTTCTCTTTAACAAATGTTAATGTTTATTTTACTTTCCATTAAAAATAATTTTTTACCTCGTTTGGTATAATTTGTTTCATCATATCCTCACATGTACAAATTTACACCAACATTAAAAGTTGAAAGTTAGTCAGGATTTTAAAATGAACCAGTTCAAAGACATAAAAACAGGAAAATACAAGAGCTCTTCTGTTTGTTTCTCTTTAGAGTTTTGCTGCAGAGATGTGGATCAAGTAGCAGAGATATTTGTTTTTATTGATGGTCAGAATTACCTTAGACAGGAGATAAAGTCACTATAACCTCGTCTCTGTTTGCACATCGTCTGCATATAATAGAATCTAAGTTATAATGTGCATTAATGATTAATCAAGTGATGTGAACTAACTTTGTGCACACCAACTTTGTGTTTATTTAAATTATTAATGCAAATACTGAGCATTGTGGTAGCTCTCATTGTTTGCTTTGCAAATCGCTAATTAGCATACTGGTAGGCTGAGTTACATCTTGCATGGTAACAATGTTGGGTTTATTCCAGTTTCAGTCTCATTAGCATTCAGCTAACATTGGTGGCATTCAGCTCTAAACTGCTGCTGATTTCATTTTCTTGAATAAATAACTAAATTATTAATCCTGATATGTGAAATATGTTTGACTAATCAAGCACTAAGAACATTACAATTATTAAGGATAAACCTGTGTAATGCATCAAGGTCAGTGATGAGCAAATTTTTTGCAAATGCGAGATGCAAAATAAAAGTTTCTAGAAGTGGGGGCCGCACATTAGCACATTTTAGGGGCCTTTGAATTGTTGTTCAATTCACTCCCATTGGGATGCATGAACAACAGAAAACCAACCTTCACCCACAGTGTAATTATTCTATCTGGCCACATGATGGAGACAAATCCCCATTTATCTAAGTCAGCTAGATGTCCGTAATTTGACTCAAACTGCGCTTCATTTGACTTCAATGTGTGTTTAAGCCAATTTATGTAAAGTTTACAGGGTTTCCTCTCCAGGTAATTTATAGTGGCTCACCACCAAACCTTCACAGTGATTTTTGTGCAATTAATAAA
>NW_006800157.1:781340-785906 GCF_000485575.1 Poecilia formosa
CACACACACACACACACACACACACACACACTCACTTATCTCTCCATCTCTGTATCAAACCCTAAACTAAACCAAAACTCAACTCTCACATCAGTCTTAAATTCAACCCCTAACCATAAACTGCATTCCTCCTTGTTGTTCAGACCTTCTGCTTTTTCTCCCTCCTGTCAAACTGTCTCTCAGTTTGACTGAAGGATATTTACCTCCTCTCTTCTACCTGTGAACCTCACATGTTCCTTTCCTGTAACTTGACACCAACATTTATTACTTACCGATGAGAGACTGAGGACAGACGGAGGTGTGCAGGTGTAGCACTCGTTGCTGTTTGATCCATATCTGCATTGAACCTCGTCTCCATCAGGGTCAAAGGTCAACAAGCTGATATTCCTCTGACAGTTTGAGGGAACTCTGAGAGAACCAGAAGACAAGCATCACATAATTATATCTGATATCAAATAATCTGTTAAAATGATTTGATTTACATTGAGGAGCTTCAGGATACTGACTGATTTGTGCTTCAGTGTTTTTCTTCCATCATTTTTTAGGTACTTAAACTCTTGTTTGAACATTGTTTCTTTGAGAAATTACAGAATGGTTCCTATGATCAGTATGTCTAATTTAATCTGCACTGCACAGATTTAAATTTATAACAACAAATCTTATTTCTAAGTATTTTTTAATGAATTATAAAATCTGGTTTTGTTTCTATGTAACTCTTTGGTTTCTGTTACAGATACGATTGGTTCACAGTGTTTGGATCTCATTTTTCTTTACAAGACAAAAGAACAAAAAAAACTTCAGAATCAAAATGCAGCTTATGCCCAATCAAAGGTATCAAAGGTTTCAGGTCCCTGGCAGCATATCTAGGTGGGCCCCATATGGGGAAAAGGAGGGCAGGCCAGATTGGTCCCACATGGGTTTGTCCATTTAGGGCCACAGCCTACGTGGGCCCTACATGGACAAACCCATATGGGACCCATCTGGTCTGCCCTCCTTTTCCCCATATGGGGCCCACCTAGATATGCTGGCAGGGAGTATTTATTATTAACATGATATAAAAACTGAATTACCTCATAACAGGGATGATGCCGGTCTGTGGTGATGAGTTTGGTCTGTTGATGTCGGATCGTTTTCTACCTTCAACAAACATCTTAGTGAGGCCAGATGTAACACTGTTTCTGTTGTTTATCCAGGCTTTAGTATTATATCTTTAATAGAAGATATTGGGAAAATTTCTAATGTTACTACACAGAAAACTTTACAGAGCAGCAGACCAGAAAACTGACAGGAGGAATTTTAGACTTCTTGAAAAAAAACAGAAAATTATTAGATATATTTTTGCATGATGTTGAGATTCAGTCACCCAGAGGAGTAATTGTTGAACTTCCTACTCTCCCACAAGGTGTACTCTCTCAGACACCATTCACCGCTGCTTTCATCGATCTTCTTACTACAGCCAGAGCACAGCCATGACTCAAGCTCCTCACATGAGCTGTAGCCAAACTTAAAGCGATACCTAGCCTGCAGATTTAAAGTGAAGAAGCGTTGGATACAAGACAATATCTTTCCAAAAGGGAAAATAAAAGGAATTTCAGAAAATCTCAACTTACTGTAAATCTGTCTACTTGTACATCTTTAATGGTGTGAGAAAACACAGCACCAGTATAACCAGCTTCCGTACAGCCGATTATCACCAGCAGCAGGACAAAGAGCAACATGATGAACGAATCAGTTCTGCTAAACTAAGATGGAATCATCAGGTAACCTTTGTGGCTCTGCTGTCGTAAGATGCTTTGGTTATGCAAACGCCTGACGACTGGAGTCGACAATGTGATGCTTTATAAATATTTAAAAGAGTTTGTAGGAGTGAGCTGCCATTTATTTTTGCACATAGTTTCCTCTTCATTTTATTTAGGAAGGTAAACTTTTGTCATTTGGCTTATTTACTTTCAAATAGTAAGTCTTAGTTCATTTTAACATAGTTTTCTTTTGTTTGTTATTTTTACCATTAAAGCTCACTCTCCTATTGTTGCAGCATCTCATGTCAAATACATTTTAAATAACAAATATTATAAGATATTAAAAACCAGGATGACCGCACATTGACAGGTCAAAACACTTTATACATTCCCTATTCATTCAAGTTGTTCACTGATTTTATGGACTGCATCAGACAAACATTTCTTCTAAGAAGGTAAAATTTTCTTTGCAAATTGTGAAAAACAATTATTCATCACTTCTGGACAGTTTTTGTGTCTCAGTGGATTTTTAAATTGTTCACAAATATAAGCTGAGCATTCCAGCTGAATACAAACACAAAGTTTACTAAAACTATTATTTAAAGTATGTGGTGTCTATTTAACAAAAAACAAAAACAAAAATCAACATTTTCTCAGAAATTGATTACTTTTTCTTATTTTCCTCCATTTGTGCTCTGCCGACTTGTTCCCATTTTTGCTGTGGTTTATCACATATTGAGCTCAGCAGATGCAAAGATCCACCAGGTGTTTGCTAATTGCTGCTGGCTAGTCTGAAGGAGCTGAGTGGGGGAGGGCTGCTGCTTGGGGTCTGAGCTTTGAAGCTTGGAAATTGCATCTCTAAGGAGGAGCTGTGAATCGAAGGCGGAGCTGGGTCCCTTCAGGCATTTTGCACAGCTGAATGGTTGCCATGGAGACTAAAGGATTTGAATTTGCACGAAAGAATCAAAGCAACACTCCAGGTGTGTTTTAGACAAGGGGACAACATAATAACATGATGTAAAGCTCAAAAAGGTCAACTTACAAAATATTTTCTCTTTAACAAATGTTAATGTTTATTTTACTTTCCATTAAAAACTATTTTTTTTACCTCTTTTGGTATAATTTGTTTCACTATATCCTCACATGTACAATTTTACAGCAATATTAAAAATTGAAAGTTAGTCAGGATGTTAAAATGAACCAGGTCAAAGACATGAAAACAGGAAAATATGAGAGCTCTTCTGTTTGTTTCTCTTTAGAGTTTTGCTGCAGAGATTTGGATCAAGTAGCAGATATTTGTTTTTATTGATGGATGTCAGAAAGAGGAGAGAAGAAAAAAACACTAAAACCTAATTTCTGTTTGTACATCAATGTCTGTATCTAATAGTATCTAAGTTATAATGTGGTTTGAGGATTAATTATGTGATGTGAACTAACTTTGTGCACACTAACTTTGTGTTTATTTAAATTATTAATGCAAATACTGAGCATTGTGGTAGCTCTCATTGTTTGCTTTGCAAATCGCTAATTAGCATACTGCTAGGCTGAGTTACATCTTGCATGGTAGCAATGTTGGGTTTATTCCAGTTTCAGTCTCATTAGCATTCAGCTGACATTGGTGGCAGTCAGCTCTAAACTGCTGCTGATTTCATTTTCTTGAAGAATTAGCTAAATTATTAATCCTGATATGTGAAATATGTTTGACTAATCAAGCACTAAGAACATTACAATCATTAAGGTTTGATAAATCTATAATACATCAAGGTCAGTGGTGAACAAATTTTTGTAATGTGAAATAAAACTTTTTAGAAGTGGGGGCCACATATAATCTGTTCAAAGGCAGACGTTGCACTTTAGACACCCTTATGTAGGCAAAACCCTTCTCTGAGAACTCTGAGAGAACCAGAAAACAAACATAACAAAGTCACACCTTAACACCTCAGAACAAACAATCTGCTCAAATGTTTTGATTTGCATTGCAAAGTTTCGGTGTCTTGACTGATTTGTATTTCAGTGTTTTTCTTCCAAGCTTTTGTATGTTTTTAAACTGTTGAAGCTTTTTTCTTTGAGAAATGACTGAATGGTTCCTATACTCTATGTAGTTGGTTCAATATGTATTTTACAGTTTCACATGTTAAGAATAAAACCTAAAAGTTGTTTATCTGTGACTAATTCTAAAGCTAAATCACAAATATCTGAAAAACAATAATTTCTAAATCTGCTTTTGCTCCCTGTAACCTTTTATGAAATCAATTTACAGCATTTGGACACAATTTGGGAGTAATTTCTAATTTAATTATTAAAGCTTTGTGGTTAGGCTTTAAAAAAACAGACGATATAAAATCTTGGTGAGCCAGCCAGGAGTTAAAATAAACATTCAGAGACAACCTACCTAGATGTGAAAAGAAAGAGAACATGGAGCAAGAACTGGATGAAATCATCACAACACTATGGACCTTGGGGAAGCAGGGTCTCATTATGGTGTTCCACTATTTAAAGTGCAGTGAGCTGGCAGGTGAAGGATTCGATAGATAGACACGCTATGCCGTAATGAAGATGGAGGGGATCATAATCGGTGAAACTGAGGATGATGAAAAGCCCCAAGTGTCCAAGCAGTTTTTAAAGAACTGCAGTCAGTTTTCCATTCACTGGAAACTTAAGTTGCTGAGCTTGTGTCTCAAAAGTCAGGAAATCCTGTCATAGAAAAATGTTGATCAATGTTTCATTGATTATGTTTCAACATCAGCTCTGATCAGGTGGGTTTTTAGTCTAGATTTAAAGGAACTCAGTGTTTCAGCTGTTTTGCAGTTTTCTGTAAGTTTGTTCC
>NW_006800157.1:786239-798070 GCF_000485575.1 Poecilia formosa
AGTCATGGCGGCCCATGACGCACTAATGCTCCTGGTGGAATGGCAACGTACACCAGCAGGAGGCTGGCGGCCCTGTAGAACGTACGCTTGGTCCACCACATCCACAATCCAACGTGCTAGACGTTGCTTGGAAAGGGCCTCATCTGGAGCCACAATGAGGGATGCTATGGCAGGCTCAACAGAAGGCATGTGACCCAAACCAAACTTGGGCGCGTCCTGCATGGCCGCCAGAGCCCTGCCATCCGAGGTCGGTCGTGAAAAGGCCTTAGTATCTGCCCAACAAGCATGAACCTCCTTCACATAGTCGGCAGATGGGGGAACCATAAAGGACGACCTAGTAGTAGGACGCCGAAAGAAAGCACTGGAAGCATCAGGCTGGCTCTGTGGAGCATCCAGCTGCAACCGAGCAAGCGCAGTTCTCAAAGCGCCCACAATCGAATCATCCTCTTCCGGCTGAGAGCAGGAAGAAAGACGAGAACTGGCTGTTGACACACGCGAGCCAGATTCAAATGGATCCTGAAAATCAGTACCAGACGCAGCCAGGGATACAGCATCATCATCGAAACCGGAGAGCCCTGAACCCACGCCCCGTCCTGGGTCTGGGTCAGAGCCACCACTGTCTCTAAGGGACTCGAGCAGTGCCTTCATCTGCTCCAACTCGGAAGTAAGATGGACCACCTGTCCTGATAGGCCCTCTGAATCCCTAGAGCTCTTCCTGGTCCTCTTATGTGGAGGCTGCATAGCCTCAGGAGCCATACGCTTCATAGGCTGGCTGGCACCTTGAAGGCCAGCCAAGCGAGCGGTACGCAGGGACAAGGGTAGAACAGAACAATTAGGGCAGGCCGCATCAGTCACGCCCTCTTTTAGGTGATCTAGGCCCAAACAAGAGGGACACAGATCATGTCCATCCTCCAGCTGGAGAGGGGCCAAACAGAGTCTGCAGGCCGGCACGTCCAGCATCTTACGCCCACAAGACAAGGTCAGGTCGAGCTGAAATCGCTACTCTTGACCTAGTCCGACAGACTAGGTAACCCAGTCGAGCAGAAAACGCCACCAGAGTTCCTAGCAAAAGGAAGCTGCAAGGACCACTACGATCACGTAGTACGGTTCCAAAATCGTATGAGGCAAGCCGAACACGGCTGCACAACGCTAATAAAAAACGCCAGCCCGAAAACGGCGGCGAATGAACAAAATACAGGCAAGCCGGACACGGCTGCACAATGTTAACAAAAAAGCAAGCCCGAACCGGCTGCAATCAACAAATACAGGCAAGCCGAACACGGCTGCACAACGCTAAGAAAAAACGCCAGCCCGAAAACGGCTGCGAATGAACAAATACAGGCAAGCCGGACACGGTTCCACAATGTTAACAAAAAAGCAAGCCCAACCGGCTGCAACCAAACAAAATACAGGCAAGCCGACACGGCCGCACAATGTAAACAGTAAGCAAGCCGAGAAACGGCTGCGAATGAACAAATACAGGCAAGCCGGACACGGCTGCACAATGTTAACAAAAAACGCCAGCCCGAAAACGGCTGCGAATGAACAAATACAGGCAAGCCNTGCATGTTCAGGTCTGAGTCTGTCTTTAATAGCTGAAGCTGTGCAGAGATCATTCCTCTTTAGGTCCAAAGATAATAACTTTAGTTTGGTTTCTGCTCTGCTCAAGAAAGTTATAGCACGTCCACATATAAATAAAGCCAATTCAATAGTTTTTCATTTTATATTTTTCCTCCTTGACATTACAATACAACACAACTTATCATCCATGTGTAGATGGAAAATGAGATTAAGAACAAAAGTCATTTTCAGATTACAAACATTAATAAATCTTCAGCAGATGATGCAACAATCCCAGCAGCCTGATGGAAACAAAAACATTCAGCATTTCACAAACACAAAATGAAATTTTAGCCAATTTTCTCCACATCTGTAGTTCCTACAACATTCAAGTATGAATGTTATTTTTAGACAGAGGCTTAGTGGATCATTTTTAATTATTTATTTAAGGAGCTATTTAAAAAGGCCCTCAATATTGATTTTATTTAATGCTTCACTGGCTCCCAGTTTACAGACTCTCCACATTCAAAACATGCAAAGCAAAATGGCCGCATAAAAATCCATTAAATTTTCAAACTCAACCAGGATAAAGAAGTCGCTGTTTTTTTTCCCAAGCTTTACAGATAAAAGCAACTAAATAAAAAAAATCCCAATTACATAATCAATATATCTTCACTATTTATCAATAAGTGCAGAAAATGACATGATATTGAGGTCAACAAAAACCACACAGGCATAAATGTTACACATGTAAATGGAAGACGATAGTAAAGAAGCACCAAACCCCCAGTAAGCACCTGCCTTAATAAGGTTCATGTGACACCAAATATTGATTTTATTTACATGCTCTTCTGTTTATTGTCTTATTAGTAACTGATAAACAATTATAATATATCCTTAAGAAAGTATCTATATTTTATAAAGATTTTCACACAGACATAAAAATTCATTCTACTATTTTTGATTATTGTCATAACTTAGTTTAGTCCCACGACATAAAACAATCCCCAGATTTAAAATAGGTAAACCCAGTCGTATGTTCCTGAAGGAATCAGATTCATGTTCATATTTAGCCACCAGGGGGCAGCCTTTTTGTTGACTTACACTGAGCCGTCGCTCAGCATGCAGACCTTAATATCTGCAGGCAGCCCTCATCTGATCAGTACATCTTTGATCGGCAGAAGAAAACGTGAGATGAATGTGAGATACAGTCAGTTTCAAATCATGATTAACCCATAAATTATTAATAAGTACTGTGTAACGCCACTTAAAAATCACTCAAATCAAACTCTTATTTCCACACTACCTAAAACAATTATAAGTCCCCAGATTTATTAAAAAGTACAAGAAGTAAAAACAGATAAACCCAGTCATATTTCTCTGGTCAGATTCATTCTTGTTTTAGCCACTAGGGGGCAGCTGGTTTTTAACCTGCACTGAGCTTTTGCTCAGCATGCAGACCTTTATGTCTCCAGGCAGCCCTCGTCTGATCAGTACATCTTTGATCTGCAGAAGAAAACATGAGATGAATGTCAGATACAGTCAGTTTCAAGTTATGAAATACATTCCCCTCCAAAAGTATTGGAACAGCAACACAAACACACTGAAGACATTTGGGTTTAACTTCAAAACACGACCATGACACAAGAGTGAAGAATGTCAGTTCTTATTTCCTGATTTCTACATGTTGATTTGTTAAGTAAATTATGATATCTTACCACTTAAAGTGAATAAGTATTTAATATTGGGTGGCATAACCTTTGCTCGCAATGACTGCCTCAGACCTGCCACCCATCGACTTCACCAGGCGATTACATTCTTCATTTGTGATGCTATTCCAGGCTTTTACCCTTCAGTCTCCTCTTCAGGAGCTGAAATGCATTCTCTATTGGATAAGCTCAGGTGGCTGACTTTGCCACATTTTTCCCTTGATGAAGTCCTTTGTCATTGGCAGTGTGTTTTGGGTCATTGTTTTGGGTCATTGTCCTGCTGCATGGCAAAATCCCTCCCAATTAGTTTGGATGCATTTATTTGTAAATTGGCGGATAAAATGTTTCTGTACACTTTAGAACTCATTCTGTTACTACCATCAGTAACATCATCAATAAAAAATTAATGAGTCTGTTCCAGAAGCAGCCATGCACACCCAAGCAATGACGTTACCACCACTGTGATTCACAGATGAGTTTGCGTGTTTCCAATCCAAAGCAGTTATTTTTTTCTCCACCTTTTGGCCTTTTCATCACTTAAAATCCATAAAATTCCAGAACGTTTGTGGCTCATCTCTGTACTTCTTTGCAAACTGCAATCTGGCCTTTCAATTCTTACTTCTGATGAGTGGTTTACATTTTTGGGTATTAGGCTCTATATTCCTGCTCTCTGAATCTTCTTTGATCAGTGGATTGAAAAACCTGCACTCTGGAGATCATTGGTGATGTCACATACTGATGTTTCCTTCACAGCTCTCACAGTATTTCTATCAGCTAATGTTGTTTTCTTTGGCCTGCCTGTTCGACGTCTGCTTCTCAGTACATCAGAAGTTTCTTTCTTATTAAGAACATTCCAAATTGTCATGCTTGCTATATCTAATGTATTTCCAATGGCTCTGATTGATTTCCCTTCTTTTCTCAGCTTCAAAATGGCTTGCTTTCCCCCATGGACAGCTCTCTGGTCCTCCTGTTGGTTTGTCCTCTTTAACAAAATCTACTTCATAGGTTTAAGCGCAGGTCATAAAGTAGACAGGTCAAGCAAAGCTATTTAATGTTTGAATAATTAATGTTAAAGGCAACACCTGGTCATCAAAAAACACCTGTCAGTCACATGTTCCAGTAATTTTGCTCACTTGAAAAATGGGTGGATTTAAACAAAGGGCAGTATGTTCTGCTGTTTAACACATCTACATGTAAGAAACAGGAAATAAAAGCTGGCATTCTAAACTTTTGTGACATGCTGATGTTTTGATGGTGATATCAATATAGGGGGCTGTATTGACTCTTTACATGTGACGTCACGCTCTCCAGAACTCCACTCAAATTATGCTTAGACTACATTAGTTTGGATTAAACTCAGTTTGTGATAGTTTGTGTTTAAATCATTACTAACCGCTTTTTCGATTTCATCTTTCTTGTCTTTCAGTGACAGCTTACTTGAGATCGTCAGTTTCAGAACCATATGATAAGCTGGAAGAACGAGAGATCAACATTATAAAGAACTACTTCATGTGATTTTCAGTCCTGTTTTCATCCCACTTACATGTTTTGGGAGGAGGACTTGCAGTTGCTATGGAGGGAACTGGGATAACAGCAGCAGAAAAATCATGAATTTAGGAAATAAAAAGTAAGATAAAGTCAATAATAAAAATATAGACTCACTGTTTCCAACCCTCACAAGGACACATCGAAGCTCAGACTGGTAGACAGCACTGGAGGTACTGTGGAGATAATTTTAGCAAAATGCTTTAATATTAAACTCTTTTTGAAAAGGCAATAAAATAACGTTCAACATAACCATAAAGGGTACATACCATGCAAAATCTACTTTCTTAGCCTTTAAATACGTGTTTTTGTGTATTGTATTTTTCAGACTATAAGGCGCTACTTTTTTCCCACGCTTTGAACTATGCGGTTTATAGCCTGGTGCGGCTCTTCTGTGGATTTTTGTTCAACCACCAGGGGGCTCTTTAGCAGAAAGTGAATCATTGGAAGTCAAAATTGGAAATCAAAGAAGAAAGTACTAATTTTAATTTAGAATAAGCACATTCTAGCAACAGGCTCATAACTCTCATCAGGGAAACAACGGGAAGAAATTCATATGATGTAGCTTTGAAGGCCATCGATCTGGCAGTACAGATCGATGGCAGTACAGATCGATGGCAGTACAGATCGATAGCCGCTGCACGTAAGCTCAGCGTGAACGAATCCGTGGTTCGGCATTGGAGATGAAGGGCTGCTGCGTCCTCAATAGCAGATTTAAGGATGCGCCCTCTGCTGCGTCCTTGTGGAAAACCAAGAGTGGCGGAGATACCAGCGGCATAAAACCCGGTGCAGTTTATGTATGTACGTTTCCAGTTTGTTTGTTTTTTAAACTTTGTAGGTGCGGCGTTTAGTGAGGTGCGCTCTATAGTCCAGGAAATACGGTACTTTGAGTGTCTAGGAGTAGAAAACTGTATTCTCTCCCAGTGTGGCATAGTGTATCTTGATATTCCTTTTGGGTTATATTTTGCCGTGGAACTGCTAAACAAGGTCATGACTTTCATAAAGTTCGTTTTATGAATCTGCCATTTTTTTTCTGCACAGTGATTTTGTAGTCCAAGATCAGTTATGTCTAAGTTGCAAGTAGACAAGCCAAAATGTAAAGTTCTGAAAACTCACCAAACTTGCCAGATGCATCAGCTTTGCATGAAATTTACGTTGTTGCAAAAATTGCAACAGAAACGGATTCATACCCTGTGCATCGACCTTACTTTATCGTAAAGGCATGAAATTTGGTACACTTGTAGAACTCCCCAAAATGTATGGAAAAGTCTCTTAATGTCATGGTCTGCATGGAAAACAGGAAATTGGCCATTTTGGACTTAAGTCCCAATTTTCACGGCATTTGATTAAACTCCTCCTAGGGATTTTGATCAACCAGGTTCAAACTTGGTAAGATTGTTCATAAGGCATGGCCGAATAAAAGTTATTAAATCGGTGAGTTTTTGTGCATGCTGAAGGGGCATGCTGGAGCTGTGAGTGCTGTACAAGGCTGCTCGCAGCTTTAATTTCCCTTTTCTTTTTCTCTGTAAAGTCTGTTTTTGGAGCTCTTATGGGCCACTGCTTCAGCAACCTCCACCAGTATCAAGAGGGATTTTCCAAAATACATTATGTATCACTGAAGGTGAAATTAATTCTTTTAATTTTGTACTTAAGTACATTTCAAAACCTGTACTTTATATCTTTTACTAAATATCAGTCTTTTTTCATAGATGTTTCTGTACTTTCTAAGTCAAAAATGTGAGGATTTTTGAAATTTCTGATCAGATCAGATACTGACTTTGCCTGCACAATAAAACAGATGGGATGCGTTTCTTCATCATCACTGGGAGACGGCCTCCATCTCAGGGTGAAATTTCCTGAACCAGATGAACTCTTGACCATATTGACCCCTCCGCTGAACAGCAGCTCAGTGATCCTTTAACACACAGGAAGCACATGAGTCTGTTTGGTTAAATGTGAAAAAAAGCCCTTAAACCAGCCTTTAAAATTATCTTCACAATTCTCTGACAGCAAAACACAATTTTGGCTAGATTATCCATGCAGGTTTTGCTGTCATATTGGTAGGAATTAAAATGTTATTAGTAAAGATCAAATTTGGGATTGTTACAGTGTATTATTTTTTAACTTAACTCTGATTAGAAACAACATTTATTTTCTACTCACTCAGACTGAGTCGCCTCTGCTCTGATGTTGATTTCTATCATCTCATTAACATCTATGAAGAACTGAGCTCCATGTTCAGGAGTTGGAGGCAGAAACCTGGCCAGATATTCACCTGCTGTGCAGGACGGAGCTGCAGGATCCACTGGAGCAACGCAGGGAAAAATAATGCAGATGAACTAATGAGACGCATTAAAAATGGTTTGTCTACTAAACAGTCAAGTACGCAGTTAGTTTAAAAGATAAATACAGGATCAGATTTATCCATCCGAGTGGTTTTTATAATAACTGATTCATTGTTAAGTTTCTGTATCTGGAGTTTTAAAAATCTGATGTTATTAATTATTGTTTGTTATCGATTAGCTTTAAACAGATAGCTATTGAACATTAAATTTATTGACACCAGTGTTGCTCTTCGTGATGTAAAAGAAGCTGATTGAAACATGAAATCACACCTTTGAAAACAAACTGGACAGAGATTTGGCTCATGGCAGTGCCGGGGCTCAGTGAATACGTTACACCGTCGTAACGGAACATAGTGATGGTCTGTCTGGGAAAATCCTCCATCATCAGCTGAACTGCATATGAACCTTCATTGCTGCTGCTGGTTGGACTGAATGAAAGAGAACAAGACTGGAAGAGAAGAGAGAGAGATTAACTATGTTATATTTAATGTTCTCTGTTATGGATTCATGTTGCTTTTGTTCATATAACAATACTTGTTTTTATTTAAAAAGTTTCAGAGCAATGTTTCATCTTTAGTTGTTTATAGTTAAAATCAGTAAATGTTGTTTTATTAACTGCAAACATTTTCTATTGTTTTCCTGTAACCAACATTTATTACTCACTGATGACAGACTGAGGACAGGCGGCCATATGCAGGTGTAGCACTCATAGTTATTGGGATCGGATGCATATCTGCATTCAACATGGTCTCCGTCAGGGTCAAAGGTCAACAAGTTGATATTCCTCTGACAGTTTGAGGGAACTCTGAGAGAGAAAACAAATATCACAAAGTCACAAAGAACAAAAAATCTGCTCAAATTATTTGATTTATGTCGGGAATCTTCAGAGTACTTCAGTGTTTTTCCTTTAACATTTTTTCAGTTATTTTGGTTACAGATAAACTCAATTCACATCGTTTGATTGTTATTTGGAAGCGATTTCTAGTTATTAAAGCTTCATGGTTAGATTTTAAAATAAACAAATGACAAAATGTCAACAAAGTAAAACTACAGTTTATATTAAAAAGACACCATAAGTTTCCAGGTACTTGTAAACAGGATACAAAATTCCTGAATTACCTCATAACAGGGAGGATGCCGGTCTTTGGTGACGAGTTTGGTCTGTTTATGTCAGATCGATTTCTCAGATCATATATTATCCGAAATCGGCCAAATGAAACGCCGTTTCTGTTTTCTGTCCAGTTTCCAGTCGCCCATCTTTGATAGAAGATATTGGGAAGATTTCTGATGTTACTCAGAGTTTCTAAAACACAGAAAACCTTACAGAGCCGCAGAAAACTGACTGGAGACTTAATTCTTTAAAAGAACTAACATTCAATAGGAATTTTAGCGTCTTGGTAACAACTGAAACGTGTTAGATATTTTTGTATGATGTTGAGATTCAGTCACCCATTCTTATGATAGTATAAAGTCGGACTTCCCCATGCCCAGGTCTCCTCTCGCAGGCACCATTCACCGCTGCTTTCATCAATCTTAGGACAGCCAGGACAATACCACCATGTCTCAAGCTCCTCATATGAGCTGTAGGCAAACTTAAAGCGACGCAGAGTCTGCAGATTTAAAGTGAAGAGGCGTTGGGAACAATATCATTTTTTTAAAAACGAACCATGAAATAAAGTTTAAAAAAAAAAAGCAACTTACTGTATATCTGTTTCCTTGTATGTTTTTGGTGGTGTGGGTAAACACACCACCATAATAATCAGCTTCTGTCCAGCTGCTTATCATCAGCAGCAGCACAGAGAGCAACATGGTGAACGAGTCAGTTCTGCTCAACTAAGATTGTATCATCAGAGACGGGCAACTTTATACAGTCACTCCTGATTCATTCACACTGTTTTCTGTTGGAAACGTGGAAAAAAACATGTACCGTATTTACATAATGGTCCGGGAAATGTCACCTGATTCAGAATGATCGGAAAAACATTTCTTTACACGAAGAGGATACAATTTGCTTTGCAAAACGTGAAAAACAAATCTATTTTTGGCTTCCTTTTCATGCAACGAAGTCATTAAGCAGTGTGTGCTTAATATGAATCTGTAAATGATAAAGATTATTTAAAGATATCGATGCATTTAGTTTGATCTTCTGCCTGCTGACTATATAATTCAGTAAGTTTAATTCTTTCTCCTTTTTGTCTGGACAATTCAGTGAACATGCCGTTCATATCGCATGATGCTTATTGAACACTTCCTTGTTTGTTTACATGTGTTTTGCTCACAGGTGTGTGGAAATCCCCTAACAGATTAACTTTACTTCCATTTTATTTACAGCTACTTTTTATTTACTATGTTATTGTTTGAAAATATTTACTCTTTTAAGTGTTCAACATGGCTTTCATTCTTTCTCTCTGTAATATGATAACATCATTTAGTCTTTATATAGCCTTCAACCTGTAATCACATCTGGCCAAAGTGAACAGGTAAATTCTGATACGTCTCTTGATATTTTCTGTTTGGAGATATTTGAGTCACTTGAACCACCAGAGGAGTTAAGATGCGAAACAAATGAAGTTCTAGGGAACCTCTGGGTTCTTATGGATAGTTTATGGTTCTAAAACTGGTGACTGTCTGGATTTCATGGGGTTGTGTTAAAGAGATGCGAATAAGCAAAGTAGTTGGTTTATGGCACAATATGTTCTCTTTATTCAGTTCTGGGAAACAGAACCTGCTTCCTTCCTGGATGATGGTGTTATGGCTGCACATTTGCATGCTGTATAAACTTGAACATAACTGTTAGAAAAGATGCTGACGTGCTTCAGAGTAGTAAAACTACAATCACGATTAATTTCCAGGCAGATTAAAATATCAAGGTTTAAAAATGTGGTGGGTTCACTCCAGGTGGTTCTGACCACAACAGTGAGCCAGTTGATCCACCGACTGTCTGCATGCAGACTCATCTCTGTCCTGGATCAGAACCATGACAGTGGAGTCACCTGCAAACCTCAGGAGCTTCAAAGACGAGTCTGCTGAGGTCATCAGTGTAGCGACAGGAAAGAGGAGACAACTTACCACTGGGGGGCGCCGGTGTGAATGGGTGCAGATGGAGGTTGTCACTGGTGAACATTCGCCTGATGCCAGCAGAACAAGGCGCTTTGTTGTTTTTACTCTGTTTTTCCATTATTATTATTATTATTATTATTATTATTATTATTATTATTATTATTATCATCTGAAACTGCAGTCTACACTCCAAATCTTATTACAACTTTTATTTAGTATCCAGGTTCAGTACCCACATGGCTGCTCAGACACAAATATTTAGATTCACCTGTAGGTGGCGCTGTGGCAAACTTGTATTGCGGCAATATAAGTTAAGAAAAAATAAACAAAAAAAGTTATGGTGCCGAATTTTTGCCCAATTAGCATGTAATAGCTAATTCAATTTGAAACCGTAACAAATTGCACAATTTCATTCAAACTACATTTATAATGTTTACAGGACGATAACTCCCACATTCCAGTTTGTCTTTCCCTTTCTTCAGTATGACTGAAATCACTGCCTCTCGCCATGAGGGGGGAATATTTTTATTTTCTAAAACCCAGATGAATGTTTTCTCTAATGTTGGAATTAGTTGGTCTTGCATAATTTTGTACCATTCTGTAGTGAATCCAACAGTCTCTGGAGATTTTCCCTTTTTAGTTCTCTTGTTTGCTGATTGAATTTCCTTTTTTGTAATTTTGGATATTAATTTCTTATTTTGTTCATCAGTGATCTTTGGAAGATTGATCTTTTCCAGAAAGGCATCGATCTGTTTGTCACTACTTCTCTGAATATAGTATTTTATAGTATTTTTGAAAGCAGTTTTTGATTTTCTCCGGATTAGCTTCTATTTCCATTGTTACACCGTTTCTTATTTTATGTATAGTTCTGCAAGCTTGTTGTTTTCTTAACCTAGATGTTAAAAGTTTCAGGGATTTCCCATCTGCCTTATTGTTGCTTTATAAAAATAAGCTTTTGGGGGGGTTCCTGAGACTAATGTTCATTGTAATGATTTTTATGTGTTTGTGGTGTACAGCGCTTTGGCCAGCTGTGTTGTTTTAACATGCTTTTTAAAATAAACTTATATTATATGAGGGGGAAACATTGTCAGGTTGTGTGATTTCCTGGACTTCTGACCCTAGAAGAGCGTTTTCTTACTTTCATATTTATTTAATG
Source organism: Poecilia formosa (assembly GCF_000485575.1). NCBI lineage: Eukaryota > Metazoa > Chordata > Actinopteri > Cyprinodontiformes > Poeciliidae > Poecilia > Poecilia formosa. The sequence goes on from NW_006800157.1 coordinate 797,615, forward strand.
TGTCCAGGATTACAAGAACCAGTAGGACCTGATCTCGACCACCGTATGGAAAATCTGTGGCTCTTACAACATCCAAGTATTAATGTTATATTTAGACAAGGGGTCAGTGGTTAATTTTGAAATATTTATTTATTTAAAGAGCTGCTTTTAAAGACAATCAAATAAATTTGCACATGAGATTATAGACTCTCTACATACAAAACATGCAAAGCAAAATGGCCGCATAAAAACCACATGTAAACACCTGCCCTGATTAATAGCTCAGGTGAAACCAAATTTTGATTTTATTTACATTTTCTTCTGTCTTATTATTAATAACTGATAGACAATTATAACTTATCTTTATGACAGTATTATGATTTAAAAAAAATTCACACAGAAATAAAAATTCTCTCTATTTTTGCTTAATGTCATAACTAAGTTTAGTCCGACTACCTAAAGCAACCATAAGTCCCA
>NW_006800157.1:798265-800755 GCF_000485575.1 Poecilia formosa
ATGTCTGCAGGCAGCCCTCGTCTGATCAGTACATCTTTAATCTGCAGAAGAAAACATGAGATGAATGTGAGACACAGTCAGTGGTGAATTATAAAATATGCTGAACAGAATCTGATCAACATTAAAAACATCAACAGATTTTAACTGCATCACTGCAGCAAAACCTCAGGTTATGATTTAACATTTGAGTGAAATGTTTTTGGTTTAAACTCAGGTTGTGATGGTTTGTGTTAAAGTCCAGGACGTCACTGACCGCTTTCTCCATTTCATCCTTGTTGTCCTTCAGTGACAGCGTAGTCGAGATCTTCAGCTTCAGAACCGTAAGACGAGCTGGAAGAACAAGAGATCAACATGGTAGAAAGAACTACTTCCTGTTACTTTCAGTCCTGTTTCCATCCGACTTACATGTTTCAGGAGGAGGACTTGGAGTTGTCAAAGGGACGGCAACAGTGGTTGAAGTCACAGCTAAGATAACAGAAACATGAGTTCAGGACATAAAAGGTAAAAATAAATCAAAGATGAAAAATAAAGAATTGACTCATTGTCCTTTTTACTTGTTTCAGGAGGAGGAGTTGTAGGTGCTATGGAGGGAACTGGGATGACAACAGCAGAAACATCATGAGTTTGGAATATAACAAATAAGAATAAATTAAAGACATAAAAGAAAGAAATGACTCACTGTTTCCAACCCTCACAATGACACATCGAAGGTCAGACTGGTAGATAGAACTGGAGACACTATGGAGATAAATTAACACCAAAACTTTAATATTAAACTCTTTTTGAAATGGCCATTAAATAATGTTGCAAATAACCATAAAGGAGACATTATGCAAAATCCACTTTTTTAGTCCTTAAATAAAAATTATTGAGTACTTTGAGTGTCTAATGTGCAAAATATGTAAATTTATTCTCTCCTGGTGCTGCATAGATATCTTTATATTTGTTATGAGATATATTTTTCAGTTTGTTCATTTCTCCCGATTCATTAAAACATTATCTCAGTTATGACATCACCACATTTTCTGTGGAACTGATAAATGAGGTCATGACTTCCTGCTAATCAGTTTTGTGAATCCAACATTTTGTCCCTCACAAGATTTTGTAGTCCAAGTTCAGCTACGTCTAAGTTTCAAGTAAACAAGTTAAAATCTTTGGTTCTGGTGTTTATTAATGCAGAGGATTTGTTACATCACCTCCAGGCATCAGATCCTTTTTCAAGGATCTGGTCAAATTTTATTTTTCTAAGGAAAATCTGTTTTTGGATCCCTTATGGATCTCTGCTTCAGCAACCTGTCAGAATCAGGAGGGATTTTCCTAAAGACTTTTTGTGTCACTGAAGGTGAAAATAATGTTTTTAGTTTTGTACTCAAGTACATTTTAAAACCTGTACATTTTTACTTTTACTAGAGTAAACTATTTTTATCAGCCTTTTTCAGATAAGTACCTGAAAAAGACTTATCTTTTTCAGGTACTTAAATAGGGAATGTGAGAACATTTGAAACTTCAGATCAGATACTGACTTTGCCTGGACAGTAAAACAGACGGGATGGGTTTCTTTATCATCAACGGCAGACGGCGTCCATGTCAGGGTGAAATATCCTGAACCAGATGAACTCTTGACCATGTTGAACGGTCCACTGAACAGGAACTCAGTGATCCTTTAACACACAGGAGACACATCAGTCTGTTTGGTTATATGTGCAAAATGTCCTGAAAACATATTTTTATGAAGTAATTATCAAAATGCTCTGACAGCTAAAAATAATTAATGTCCAGGTTTTATGTGTTTTGGATCATTTTAGCATCACTGTGTTATTTTATCACAATAAAGATCAAATTTCAGATTTCACCTTGAATTATTTAGAANAAGACGATGCGCAAGTCGCGCAAATTCTGAAACAGGAGAACCAGGACATGAACGGAGCAACAAACTACTAATCTATGAATCAGTAGACAGGTCTATATAAAGATATAATCCACGTTCATTCCCTTATTTGTGTGGCATTACAAGAATCTGGAACTTTTGTTTTTCCACTGAAAGCTCTGGTTTACACACTAAATGCCATGTGGGTGAAATTTTATGGATGATACTCTGATGTCCCATTCTCCTGAAGGCAGCACAGAGCTACACCACCAGAAACAGAAACACTGAAGAGAAGAAGAGCTTTGATTAATTACAGTTCTATCCATGTTTTAATGCTGCAGAGCTCAGTCGGTTTGCAAATCGATCAAAGTTTAAACTGGCATGTTGTTCATCTTTTATCTGCTCATTTATTTAACAACTACAAAGTGGCACAGAACAAGAATATTTTTTCCACTCTGATTGGCTGCTGTTAGACCTACTGATTTTAAGTTGAATGTCCATTTATTGCATCTTTCTTAGACACCTGTAAAAATAAGTTTCATTTGCTTGGCTTTTTTGTTCTCTGGGGAAATTATTTTTGATGATAAATACAGAAACAAGCATAAAAATCAAAACATCAACAA
>NW_006800157.1:800786-802506 GCF_000485575.1 Poecilia formosa
ACAAAAAACAAACACAAATAATATTAAATTATTAATATTTTTAATAACTTAAAATATTAAGTTATTGAACATAATATTTCTATTAACTTTAATGGAAATATTAATTGCAAATTAACTTAATTTGCAGATTATGACTATAAGCACATCAACTGAGAGTTCATGCTGAGAAAACAACGCAGCTAATTTTCAATTTAAATATTTTGTGGAACCACAAATATAAAGAGTTGGATTCTTTTCAAACCTTTGGGGTCGAGGGCAAATATAAAAATAAAATTTGAGAATGAAAATAAATATTTCTATTGAATTTTAGCAGTGAGAAGCAGGTTGCTGAATCATTTTGTAGCTTAAAAATTAAATGCTGTTGTATGAATGCAGTGAACTAATTTCAGATTTCAGTTTTTGATACTTTTTAAAGCTTCTTCCAAAAATCCTGAGTCACAAGATGCTAAAAATTATTTTTGCCAAATAAATTATGTCACCAATAAAACAATATTTACATTAGAATACTAGTAACCTCTTTTTGTAAATGGTTTGTGTTTTTGCACAAACTGTTTTTCTATGAACTATTTACTAAAATCAGAGATTCCAACCAACTACAAATCTCTGTATTTCTCTCACTCCACCTTCAGACCGGATGGTTCTCACCTGTCAGGTTCTGTCCTGAAGCCAACAGTGGTTGCTTTACCAATTTGTCCACCAGGGGGCAGTGTTCACACACCTGAGTTTCAATCAACCTTTTGCTAGGCTGTAGCTACAGAGAAGCTCATAATGTGGTCAAACGTTTCAATAACTAAAAACCATCATTGGCTCATTGTTCTCTGCCTCTCTATTCGTGTGTTTTACAAAGGAAAGTCAAACCCAAACAAAAATGTATCAATGTTTTACTTTACTGCTCGCTACGCATTTCTGCTATTTCTAAGGCAGAAATTAGAAAACCTTGATGATATGAAAAAACAATTAATTGTTAAGGTAGGCAGCTGGCATGTATGAATCAATGATATTAGCAGTTAAATCTTTAAAAGTCTGCAAATGTTTTATTTTAATATGATCACTGTGGAGGTTCCTCCATCTTTTCCTCAGTGTTAGTATTTATTTAAATGCTTTCACATGATTAGAATTTCACTTTTTCCACCAGGAAGTGGAACAGTCCATCAGGCTGCTGGAAGCAGGGGACTTGATGTCAAAGAATCTGACTCTCTCCACTAATGGCATAATTGCTAAAACCTTTTTGGTGTTAGGTTATTTTGGTTTTATAGTTGTGTTAAAGTCAAAATGTTTTAGTTTAAATTAGTCATTTATGTTTATACATCATTTGTTTTTGCCTCTTTCCCCTCCTCGTTTGTGTGGGCTAGCCTCTTTGTATAAATTCCCCTGTGTGTTCATTGTGTGAGGTCAGTTTTTGGTTTGTTATCTTGAGTTATGTTTGCCTTAGTTGATTTCTTTTGGGCCCATTTTGCCAATATGGTAAAATGGGCCCAGTGAAAACTGTCATAATTTACCGAATGACGTTTTATGACAACAGTCATAAATATTCATGAAGGCTTATTCATGTTCATAACAGGTGTTATGTCATGTTTATGAAAGTGTCATGACAGTCTTATTCACACCCCTTCAAATAAAGTGTTACCGTTATATTTTTTAGATTTGTTGTTGAAACCTTTTGTTAAGATTTTTTTTTGGAAAAAAAAAAATAGAAGAAATTTTTTTATATATGCCTTTG
>NW_006800157.1:803209-805164 GCF_000485575.1 Poecilia formosa
CTTTGAGAAATTACAGAATGGTTCCTATGATCAGTATGTCTAATTTAAACTGTACTGCACAGATTGAAATTTTAAGGAGAAATCTTATTTGTAAGTAATTTTTAATGAATTACAAAATCTGGTTTTGTTTCCATGTAACTCTTTGGTCTCTGTTACAGATGAAATCAGTTCACAGTGTTTGGTTCTCATTTTTCTTTACACCAAAAAAGAAAAAAACAAACTTCAGAATCAAAATACAATTTATGCCCAATGAAAAATATCAAAGGTTTCAGGTATTTATTATTTACAACATATATAAACTGGATTACCTCACAAGAGGAAGGATGCCGGTCTGTGGTGATGAGTTTGGTCTGTTGATGTCGGATCGGTTTCTCTCATCAACAAACATCATAGTGAGGCCAGATGTAACGCCGTTTGTGTTGTTCATCCAGGTTCCAGTCCCCCATCTTTAATAGAAAATATCGGGAAGATTTCTAATGTTACCAAGTTTCTAAAACACAGAAAACCTTACAGAACAGCAGACCAGAAAACTGACAGGAGGAATTTTAGACTTCTTGGAAAAAACTAAAAATTATAATAATTTATAATTTTTCATGATGTTGAGATTCAGTCACCCTGAGTTGTAATTCTTGATGTTCCTACTGCCCCACCAGGTGTACTCTCTCAGACACCATTCACCGCTGCTTTCATCAATCTTCTTACTACACGTGATACCACACAGCCATGAGTCAAGCTCCTCACATGAGCTGTAGCCAAACTTAAAGCGATGCACAGCCTGCAGATTTAAAGTGAAGAGGTGTTGAACACAAGATGATATTTTTTCAAATGTGAAAATAAAAGAAACTTCAGAGAATCTGAACTTACTGTAAAAGTGTCTCCTTGTGTATCTTTAGTGGTGTGGGTAAACACAGCACCATAATAATGAGCTTCTGTCCAGCTGACCATCATCATCAGCAACAGTATCACAGAGAGCAACATGATGAATGAATCAGTTCTGGTAAACAAAGATCGTATCATCAGAGACAGCTGGCTTTATACGGTCACTCCTTATTTACTCTGTTTTCTGTTGGAAACGTGGAAAAAAACATGTACCGTATTTACATAATGGTCCGGGAAATGTCAGCTGATTCAGAATGATCGGAAAAACATTTCTTTACACGAAGAGGATACAATTTGCTTTGCAAAACGTGAAAAACAAATCTATTTTTGGCTTCCTTTTCATGCAACGAAGTCATTAAGCAGTGTGTGCTTAATATGAATCTGTAAATGATAAAGATTATTTAAAGATATCGATGCATTTAGTTTGATCTTCTGCCTGCTGACTATATAATTCAGTAAGTTTAATTCTTTCTCCTTTTTGTCTGGACAATTCAGTGAACATGCCGTTCATATCGCATGATGCTTATTGAACACTTCCTTGTTTGTGTACATGTGTTTTGCTCACCAGGTGTGTGGAAATCCCCCAACAGATTAACTTTACTTCCATTTTATTTACTGCTACTTTTTATTTACTATGTTATTGTTTGAAAATATTTACTCTTCTAAGTGTTTAACATGGCTTTCATTCTTTCTCTCTGTAATATGATAACATCATTTAGTCTTTATATAGCCTTCAACCTGTAATCACATCTGGCCAAAGTGAACAGGTAAATTCTGATACGTCTCTTGATATTTTCTGTTTGGAGATATTTGAGTCACTTGAACCACCAGAGGAGTTAAGATGCAAAACAAATGAAGTTCTAGGGAACCTCTGGGTTCTTATGGATAGTTTATGGTTCTAAAACTGGTGACTGTCTGGATTTCATGGGGTTGTGTTAAAGAGATGCGAATAAGCAAAGTAGTTGGTTTATGGCACAATATGTTCTCTTTATTCAGTTCTGGGAAACAGAACCTGCTTCCTTCCTGGATGATGGTGTTATGGCTGCACATTTGCATGCTGTATAAACTTGAACATA
>NW_006800157.1:805368-807608 GCF_000485575.1 Poecilia formosa
GTCATCAGTGTAGCGACAGGAAAGAGGAGACAACTTACCACTGGGGGGCGCCGGTGTGAATGGGTGCAGATGGAGGTTGTCACTGGTGAACATTCGCCTGATGCCAGCAGAACAAGGCGCTTTGTTGTTTTTACTCTGTTTTTCCATTATTATTATTATTATTATTATTATTATTATTATTATTATTATTATTATCATCTGAAACTGCAGTCTACACTCCAAATCTTATTACAACTTTTATTTAGTATCCAGGTTCAGTACCCACATGGCTGCTCAGACACAAATATTTAGATTCACCTGTAGGTGGCGCTGTGGCAAATTTGTATTGCGGCAATATAAGTTAAGAAAGAAAAAAAAAAGTTATGGTACCGAATTTTTGCCCAATTAGCATGTAATAGCTAATTAAATTTGAAACCGTAACAAATTGCAAAATTTAATTCAAACTACATTTGTCTAGTTCGTGTTCGTCAATGTCAAAATTGTAAAACTGTAAAATTGTGCAATTTGTTATGTAAAAGGCCTGATTGGATTCTCTCCAAACTTTGCATAAACCTCCACCACTTGCATCTTACCTTATTTATTTAATATGGTCGTGGTTGATTGAATGGAGGGGCACATTTACAAAAGTGCTGCATTTCACCAATTCATACACTCTATGACTGTCCATATCTTTCTATGTCTCATGCTGACTTTTCACAAGTGTTTAACAAAAATGTGTACATCTTCCATAATCTTTTGACAATCCTAACTATATTGCTCACACCAGTGAAACACATCAACATTTGCCATTCTGTAAAATCTGGTAAGAATCTGTGGGTTTCTGTTTGAATAACACCAGATCAACTTTGACACTGAGTGGTCTTAATATTATTTTTTGCATTTACACACCAACAGAAAAGCATAAAGGAGAACCGGGTTTGGGTATTTGGTGTTAATTTCAGATTTTTACTGCAAACTGGCACATTTTAGGGACCTTTTGAATTTTTGTTCAATTCGCTCCCATTGGGATGCATGAACTGAAAACCAACCTTCATCCACAGTGTAATCATTCTCTCTGGCCACATGATGGAGACAAATCCCCATTTATCTTAGTCAGCAAGATGTCCGTAATTTGACTCTGTGCTTCATTTGACTTCAGTGTGTGTTTAAGCCAGTTTATGTAAAGTTTACAGGGTTTCCTCTCCAGGTAATTTATAGTGGCTCACCACCACACTTTGACAATGAATTTTTAAAAAATGTGTTAAATTTAAGTGGTTCTACACCTACATTATTACTACATCTACACCTGCAGTCCTAGCAATATTTTTGGGTTTTTCATTACAGTTTGGTTTTATTTCGTTGTAACTTTTTGCTTGTCTAATTCAGCTAGTATTAATTAGCTTTCAGTGTGTTTGCTAGTTTTTATTAGTAGTAGTAGCTTTAGGTTTTTATATTTTGGTTAACTTTTAGTTTCAAAACTCAAAAGGGTATTGTACTGTGATTATGTATACATCGATTGGGTAATGAATACTCAACAGATGATACCATTTTCAAAAAATGTATTTGATTACTGTTAACCAACTAACTGGTGTTTTCTCCCAACTCATTTTGCAGACTAGCGTGCCACCAGGAGGAGAAAGGAGAACCGTCACTTCCTGACAGCTGGCTTATTTCAAAAGGCCGATCTATAAACATGAAAACAAAAGATATTACAGATATAATTTGGTCTTTTTCAGTTAGTTTTATAAATGAATAATGTAGTTCTAGTTGGTTATATCTGTTCCCCATTACTTACTGTTTTTGTTCAAGATGTTCTCTCAGTTTCAGTTTTTATCTCATTATGTTTAGTTCACTATAATAACCTGTGAACTGGGTGAGCTTCTGGTTGGGGATGTTAATGGGTTAATGAGCTGAGGTCCACACATAAGATCAAGGAAATCGTCTCTGGGTGGTTTGAGGTGATTCAGGATAAAGTGTTGACTGCATCATCTGCAGAGAGACTATGATGTCACTTCCTGTTTTCAATTATTTTCAGAAATCACAATTTGTCTTTTGACTAATGTTCATTTTAATGATTTTATGTGTTTGTGGTGTACAGCGCTTTGGCCAGCTGTGTTGTTTTAACATGCTTTTTAAAATAAACATATTATATGAGGGGGAAACATTGTCAGGTTGTGTGATTTCCTGGACTTCTGACCCTAGAAGAGCGTTTTCTTACTTTCATATTTATTTAATGTGTCCAGGATTACAAGAACCAGTAG
>NW_006800157.1:810232-814376 GCF_000485575.1 Poecilia formosa
TATCCAGCGAGCGACTTGACCTCGTTTTGACATGCCTGTATTCTTTCTGGAATATTTCTGACTGGTCAACTTGGAAACTAAATCTAAAGCCACCAATGTGTAGCCAACGCGTGTCCTGTCATAAGGATATCAGGTATTTTGGAGTTGAATTGAGTTGACATGAATCCACCAGCTGCCTGCGTAACACTGTGCAACGTGTGCGCCTGTGCTGCGTCAAAGTCAGGCTCTGTGTGCTCTTATGCGTAACGGTGTTTACAGGACTTTTTGTCACCAACGGAGAGACACATTGTCAAAACCTGTCAAAACTGGATGCATTTCTTCAACAGAACTTCACAACTCACGGGAGTGGATGATTATGGCCGAAAGAGTGCTGATAAGTTTTGGATCTGAGAATACCGGAAACCTTTAGTTGTCCGCTGCTACAGTCAGAGCAGGTGTGCAGAGCGTACCGTAAGAGTGAGAATGGGGGGCCGAGGGAACGGTGGCATGGGAGGACCGAGGCGGTTTCGAAGAAGAAGGAGGGAAGGTGGAGGGGTCGACTGGGTGGGGGCTTGTGTATTGTTATACTGTGGGGAGGACTTTGGATGGGGGGGTAACGTACCATTAGAAGAGGGTATAAGCCACAATGAGCCATCAATGTGTCTCATTAGAGCCTCATTGATGACTGTATGTTGAAGCACTGAGGAGTTACAGTCATTTGAAATTTGTATATCAGGTGTTGTCCAAATGTGCCATTTGGAGACTCCAAATGGCACACCTGGACAACACCTGTACATTCTCAAAAATAAACATGTCCAAAATGACATTTCTTTTTTGTACTATTTTGATCATTATTGAAATCCACGAGCAGAATACTTTATTCTACATATTTTATGTATTTTCCAGTATACAAAATTATTTATTTCTTGCAAATAAAAATTTTATTTTATTTTTTATTTTTATTTTTATTTTATTTTATTTACAAGAAATCAAATAAAAAATCTGAGTGAAGTAAAATTTTCAAAAAATTTTTTGTGTTACAAACATAATAGCTACAACAGTTACAGTATTTTGACTGCAAAAATAGAAAATTTAGCTTGTCTTCTTCATAAAGAGACCAAGCTTTTCCATTTACTCCAAACTGTTAAAGAACAGCAGTTGATTTAATTTGGGTATGCCTTTTCAGCCATTTTTTGGTGATTTTGGCACTGCCAGTTAGGGTGCGTTCACACTGCAGCCTGAAATGACCCAATTCCGATTTTTTGGCAATTCCGATTTTTTTGCCGGGCCGTTCACACTGCCAGTAAATGCGACCTGTATGCGTTCTGCAGTCTGAACGAGCAAACGATCTGAAAGTGTCCCGCATGCGCACTAGAGGGCGCAATAGCGTCAGCGTTCTCATTGTTCTGCCAACTGCCATAAAGAAGAAGTGCTCAGTGTTTGCGGAAGTAAACATGGAGGCTAACGGTGGAGCTTAGCTTACATATTTGAAGTTGTTGTCCAACTGGAGCAGCATATTAACGACTTAATCCTCATATAATCCGTCATGGTTGTTGTTTTTCTTCCTCCTTGCGCTTATCAGGACGCAGAATAGTGAGATTTGTTGAGAATCAGTGACAGTTCGGATGAATGCGACCTGGACGTTAGGTCGCATTTGAATCGGATACGTATCAGATATGGGTCACATTCGAAAAAGAATCCGACCTGTGCTGTTCACACAGCCATGAAAAGATCAGATACAGGTCGCATTATCGGAACTGAGTCACTTCAGGCTGCTGTGTGAACGCAGCCTTAGTTTGTCTATAAACAAGTGGGAGAAGGATCTTCTTTTTGTATTACATTTCTGTATCTAGAATTTAAAAGCTTGATGTCTTTTAATAATATTTAGTTATTGATCATCTTCAAACAGTTACTTATTGAAACCAGTGTTGCTCTTTGTGAGGTAAAACAAGCTGATTGAAACATAAGATCAAACCTTTGAAAACAAACTGGACAGACATTTGGCTCATGTAGCGACAGCATTTACCTGCCAGCAGGTGAAATCTCCACCTACTTCCTGCCACAAAAGCATTTAGAAATTTTTATCTTTTGTGTTTTTACGGCTCTACCACTGCTTCCTGCTGTACTTTAAAGTTTATTTTTTCTTTCTGTTAGTTTGTCTAACTATTTTGATTTTTTGTGTTGTGTTTGTATTTCCTGTGTTGTTTTCTGGTCACTTCCCAGCATAGAATCATTCCATGTTGCTGTTAATCTTAAATATCTGAGACCTGATCCTGCTTCTAGTGATTCTTTGGGTTTATGTTGCATGTGATTATTCTGCAGTGAATCGAGACAGTTGTAGTGTTTTACGTGGGTTTGTTCACCTGAACTGGTGTTTGAGTTCAAGTCCAAAATGTTACTGGATTAACAGAATGGATGAAGATAAAGGGAAACCTCCTTATATGTGTAATAATAAATATGAATCAACTTTATTCTCATTGTTACCTTTCGGCTTGGTGGAAAACAAAGACATTAAATTCAAAGTAAATTCTGCCTTCATTCATTCATCACAACATGGCTCCTCTATTAACCCTTTAACAATGTTTTCACCAGAGTTGCTCTGAGAAGTAGCTCGCCCTCTAGTGGAGCAGTAGTGTAACTGTTACCATTGATGAGAAAGATTTCTACTTCATAAACTCAGCAGGTCCTTCTTTTTCTTAGCTGTTGTGCTTTTCATGTGATTATCTGTCTGTTTTCTACATGAACTAAAATCAAATCAAATAAAAGTTTATTTCTATAGCACATTTCAACAACAAGCCAGTTCAAAGAGCAAAACACAAAAATACAAAGTCATAAAACACACAGTAAACTTTGTAACCGTCTTTATGTGGCTCTGAAGGTCAGAGTTCATCACTGCTCCCAGGTTTCGGACCTGATCTCTAGTTTCCAGCTGTAATAACTGAAGCTGTGTGTTGACTCTAGATCTTTCCTCTTTAGGTCCAATAGTTCAATAGTTGCTACGTTTTTCCTCCTTGACCAACAATAAAACACAACTTTTCATCCATGTGTGGATGGAAAATGAGATGAAGAACAAATGTCATTTTCAGATCACAAACATTAATAAATCTTCAGCAGATGATGCAACAATCTCAGCAGCCAGATGGAAACAAAAACTTTCAGCATTTCACAAACACAAAACAGGATTTTAGCCGATTTTCTCCACATCTTGGAAAATCTGTAATTCTTAGAACAACATCCAAGTATGAAAGTTATTTTTGGACAGAGGTAAGTGGTTCATTTTGAATCATTTATTTATTTAAAGAGCTTTTTTCAAAGAGTCTAAATATGATCAAATGTATTTAATTCTCCACTGCTGCCCAGTTTATAGATTCTCTACATATAAAACATGCAAAGCAAAATGGCCACATAAATATCACAGAAATACTGTAAAATTTTCAAACTCAACCAGGATAAAGAAGTTTCTGTTTTCTTTACCAAAATTTAGATAAAAATGAATGTAAAACATGTCCTTATACATAATCAATACACATATTCATTACTTATCAATAAGTGTAGAACATTACATGATATTAAGGTCAATAAAAACCTCACAGCCATAAATGTTACACATGGAAAACGGTAATAAAATAATACCAAACCCTCAGTAAATACCTGACTTAATAAATAGTTCAGGTGAAACCAAATATTGATTTTATTTACATTTTCTTCTGTTTATCCTTATGAAAGTATTTGTATTGCATAAAGTTTTTCACACAGATACAAAAATCCACTGCACTATTTTAGTTTATTGTCATAACTAAGTCTAGTCTGACTACCATTGACATGTTTCTACCTGTTGCTCGTTGTCACTTCTCGTCTCTCCAGGTCTGTAGAGGCCGAACATAAAAGTGAAACTCGGACAACAATCACAGATCAATCAGTATTTTATTCAATCAATCAAAAGCATGAAATCACACCAACATCCCAACATGAGCATTGATCACCACAAACTAAAGGAAACATTAACCACCCTGATAAAGATGCGTCTTCAGAGAGCACCGTGTCTCACCCAGTGATCTGACTGACTGTTGTAGCTCACATACATTTATACCTCGCTGTGTCCAGGTGCTTTTTCTACCTGGCCGTCCTGCAGTGGCAGTCAGGAGACGGACGCTCTCCTTCATGA
>NW_006800157.1:817566-832468 GCF_000485575.1 Poecilia formosa
AGCTCCATGTTCAGGAGTTGGAGGCAGAAACCTGGGCAGATATTCACCTGCTGTGCAGGACGGAGCTGCAGGATCCACTGGAGCAACGCAGGGAAAAATAATGCAGATCAAGTCATGAAACAGCAGAATTAAACTAACAACTGCTGTCAGTTTAAAGATAAATTCAGTAAAGTTACACAGCTGTCCATCTGAGTTGTTCTAATAAAGTGGGATTTTCTTGTGTTAAATTCTTAATGATCAACTTTCAACAGATGATTATTGAATATTAAATTTATTCAGTGTTTCTCTTTGCAGTGAAGCAACATGATTGAAACATGAAATCAAACCTTTGAAAACAAACTGGACAGGCATTCTGGTCATAGAGTTGCTGGAGCTTTTCGACGTCGTTCCACTGGAGGAATCAGTCAGATTGATGGTCTGTGTGGGAAAATCCTCCATCATCAGCTGAACTGCATATGAACCTTCATAGCTGCTGCTGGTTGGACTGAATGAAAGAGAACAAGACTGGAAGAGAAGAGAGAGAAATCAGATTATAAATCAAGTTTAATAACATTATATTTACTGGATTTCATTATGGGTTTTATTTGTGTTTGTTCACAAAGAAAACAAACACAAATAAAAATATCAAATTATTATTTTAATAACTTAAAATATTAAGTTATGAAACTTAATATTTGAGTATGAAAACAATTATTTTTTATAGATTTTTGGCAGTGAGAAGCAGGTTGCTGAATCATTTTTTAGCATAAAAATGTAATACTGTTATATGAATGTATTTACAGTCAAATACAGTGAAATAATTTCAGATTAGTTTTTGATACTATTTTAAACTACTTCCAAGATGCTAAAAAGTATTTTTGCCAAATAAATTATGTCACCAATAATAAGTATTTTCTTTAAAATACTGGTTACCTCTTATTTATTTTTGCACAAACTATTTACTAAAATCTGAGATTCCAACAAACTACAAATCTCTGTATTTCTCTCACTCCACCTTCAGACCGGATGGTTCTCACCTGTCAGGTTCTGTCCTGAAGCCAACAGTGTTTGCTTTACCATTTTGTCCACCAGGGGGCAGTGTTCACACACCTGCGTTTCAATCAACCTTTTGCTAGGCTGTAGCTACAATGCAGCTCATAATGTGTTTCATTCAGTGGTGAAAGTAGCTTTGAATTCTTGGCGTTGCAATAACTAAAAACCATCATTGACTCATTGTTCTCTGTCTCTCTATTCGTGTCTTTTACAAATGTAGCTGCATAAATGGAACGCTGCCACTTTAAGGCCAATTTCGGCTGCTGCATATAAGCAAGACTTCACCTGTCATGAGGCTGCTTGCGTCGTGACGTCAACTCAATCTGCTTAATAGTAGTTATTAATGCTAACTGGTCTACCTGCTTAGAATCCTTTGCTGCGCCTCCAATATCTGGGCTGATCTGTCCGTTCATTTGTTTGCTGACAGGAAGGTAAGGGCTAGCGAGGCTAGGTAACATTAACCCCATGTAAACAAAACCTTCACATAGCATTTCCTTCCAGCTGCACTGCATCTAGGCGGAATTGGGGATCTGTTTATTTGGCAGTGCAGTAATTTTTCAGGTCACAGGTAAGCAGCTGCTGCAAGTTGTATGTTTTTGTTAGCAGTTGTATTAATAATTGGGGCCTGCTATGCAATGCATGGCAGGAACAACAAGTTGGGTGTAGAACTTATTGTTCTACACCCAACAAGCGGTCTCTATATTATTCTTTATTTTTCTTCCGTCACCGTTAATGCGGCCCGAACCGCTGCGTGCACCCCCACAAAATGTTCAGCTCGATCCCAAGAAGGGAGCTATTTTTAGTGGGTTTCTGAGTTAAAATGACGACATAAATTAAGAAAACCGAGAAAATTGGAGGCCGAGTGTCTCACAGAATCAGTAATCGTTCTCCCTGAAACACACACAGCACAGTGGATTTCTGACTACAGAACTCTTTAACTCACTATCATGGCCACAAATATCGCCCTATTGGTCTCAAAGTCGCTCATGACATAGATATAAATGCCTGCGTAAACGTAACACAAACGTTTGACACAAATTTTGTCTGATTTGAAGAAGGTGGGGGGGGGCAACTTCACTCAGGTACGTAATATGCTGTTCTGAATACCATGGCAATCCCCTGTAACTTCCCATGTGTGCACACACATATTTATCTCTCCATCTCCGTATCAAACCCTAAACTAAACCAAAACTCAACTCTCACATCAGTCTTAAATTTAACCCCTAACCATAAACTGCATTNTTATTGACAAATTTGTGACAGACTTGGCCAAACTAGCAAACACTCAGACTGTTGGTGTGGACAGAGACGAGGACTCTAAAACTCACTAAGGGAATGGAATCGATCTTGGAGAAGTTGCTAGTTTCAGCTCAGTGGAACGACCAAACTAATTTGGATGATTGGGAACTGAGATGTATCGGAGAGACTTTAGGAAAGATTGAAATTTATAATCTTCCCGACCTAAGACATTCTGTTTCTGAATTGGCTTTCCCTGTGTGGCCTTGGAAGGGCTGCATATTTCTAATCTCCTTGAAGATATGTAAACATAACGCTCTTTCCCTCATCACCCCCTCCTGTATCCATGGAGCTGAGCGCTCCCAAGGTCATCATTCCTCGATAAACAACACTTCTATCGGACTTTGCTAGGAGACTGAGCAACATGGTTCCATGGCCCTTAGACGTCACCACCTTCACTCGTGTCTTTGTTTTGTCTGAATGTTGCCATCAGCCCTAAAGTATCCTTTCCTCTTTTTTGTTTGAAATGGTGGAGTACGCACTATTTAGATCAATATTATACAGCCCAGAAATGGAATCAGAATAAGAATTAGAATAACTACGAACCTGGAATCCAGAAATTTAACAGGAACAGTCACTGCTTAGTTTCTATTATTTTTAACCCAGAAAAGGATTTAGAACAAACTTAGAATTGTGGCGTACTCACTTTAACCCAGAAAAGGAATTAGATCAGTCACTCTTTAGCTTATTTTATCAGAAACTCACAATTTAGAAATGGTATTAGATACTTAGCAACCCTGAACAGGAGCACTTAGTTTACATACTTTAGATCAACATTAGATTAGTTTTTTTTTCCCTCTTTTGTCTTTCCTTTGGTTTGTTATTTTGTTTGTATTTCCTTTTAACTCATGTTTAAATCACTTTGAATTGCCTTGTTACTGAAAATGTGCTATATAAATAAAATTACCTCACCTTACTTTACCATACACACACACCTATATATATATACACACCTATAATATATATAGGTGTGTGTGTGTGTGTGTGTGTGTGTGTGTGTGTGTGTGTGTGTGTGTGTGTGTGTGTGTGTGTGTGTGTGTGTCCTACACACATTTAAGAATTTAATTTAACTTATGAAATCCTACTGATTTAATTATAACTTAATAACCTGTAAGTGAAAGACTAAGGTCTGTGTAAACCTACTTAAAATCATTCAAATCAAACTCTTATTCCCACACTATACCTAAAACAATTATAAGTCCCCAGATTAATTAAAAGGTACAAGAAGTAAAAACAGATAAACCCAGTAATATTTCTCTGCATGGATCAAAATCATTCTCATGTTTAGCCACTAGGGGGCAGCCTTCTCGTTAACCTGCACTGAACCGTCGCTCAGCAGGCGGACCTTTATGTCTGCAGGCAGCCCTCGTCTGATCAGTNCTCCTTGTTGTTCAGACCTTCTGCTTTTTCTCCCTCCTGTCAAACTGTCACTCAGTTTGACTGGAGGATATTTACCTCCTCTCTTCTACCTGTGAACCTCACATGTTCCTTTCCTGTAACTTGACACCAACATTTATTACTTACCGATGAGAGACTGAGGACAGACGGAGGTGTGCAGGTGTAGCACTCGTTGTTGTTTGCTCCATGTCTGCATTGAACATGGTCTCCATCGGGGTCAAAGGTCAACAAGCTGATATTTTTCTGACAGTTTGAAGGAACTCTGAGAGAAACAGAAGACAAACATCACATAATTATATCTGAACACCTGAGATCAAATAATCTGTTAAAATGATTTGATTTACATTGAAGAGCTTCAGCATGTTGACTGATTTGTGCTTCAGTGTTTTTCTTCCATCATTTTTAGGTTCTCATTGTTTCTTGAGAAATTACCAGAGGGTTCCCATATTCAATGTCTAATTTAATCTGCATTTTACAGATTCAAATTTGTTTGGAAGATAAATCTTATCCTCCTGACCGGTGTCAGAGTCTGGTCCGCATTGCCGGCAGTAAGTCGGGCTCGTTTCCGGTGAGAGATGGACTCCACCAAGGCTGCCCTTTGTCACCGATTCTGTTACTTTCATGGAAAGAATTTCTCGGCTCAGCCGAGGTGTTGAGGGGATCCGTTCTGGTGGCCTTAGGATCGCATCTCTGCTTTTTGCAGATGATGTGGTCCTGTTGGCTTCATCAAGTCGTGATCTGCGGCTCTCGCTGGAGCGGTTCGCGACCGAGTGTGAAGCGGCCGGAATGAGGCTCAGTGCCTCCAAATCCGAGGCCATGGTCTTGAGCCGGAAAAGGGTAGAGTGCCTTTTCCGGGTCAGGGGGATCATCCTGCCCCAAGTGGAGGAGTTTAAGTATCTTGGGATCTTGTTCACGAATGAGGGAAAAAGGGAGTGGGAGATCGACAGGCGGATTGGTGCAGCGTCCGCCGTGAAATGGGCTCTGTACCGGTCCGTTGTGGTGAAGAGAGAGCCGAGTCAAAAAGCAAAGCTCTCGATTTACCGGTCGATCTACGTTCCCACCCTCATCTATGGTCATGAGCTTTGGGTCATGACCAAAAGAACGAGATCATGGATACAAGCGGCCGAAATGGGTTTCCTCCACAGAAAAGCATTTATCTCTATGGGAGCCCTATCTCTAAAGAGCCCTTAGAGATAGGGTGAGAAGCTCGACCATCCGGGAGGGACTCAGAGTAGAGCCGCTGCTCCTCCACGTCGAGAGGAGCCAATTGAGGTGGCTCGGGCATCTGGTCAGGATTCCTCCTGGACGCCTCCCTGGTAAGGTGTTCCGGGCACGTCCCACCGGGAGGAGGGGAAGACCCAGGACACGCTGGAGGGACTATGTTTCTATATTGGCTTGGGAACACCTTGGGATTCCCCCGGAGAAGCTGGAACAAGTGGCTGGGGCAAGGGAAGTCTGGGCCTCCCTTCTGAAGCTGCTGCCCCCACAACCCAACCCCGGATGAAGCGGAAGAAGATGGATGGATACAAATCTTATTTGTAAATAATTTTAAATGAATTACTTTTGTTTTTTGTTTCCATGTAACTCTTTGTTCTCTCTTTATAGATACAATTAATTCATAGTGTTTGGATCTCCATCCATCTTCTGTACACCATGGTCCCTTAGTGGGGTCAGGAGGGTTGCTGGTGCCTATCTCAAGCTAACGTTCTGGGCGAGAGGCGGGGTCACCCTGGACAGGTCGCCAGTCTGTTGCAGGGTAACACAGAGACAACCATGCACACACACACTCACACATGGGGACAATTTAGAGAGACCAATTAACCCAATCAGTCATGTTCTTGGACTGTGGGAGGAAGCCGGAGTACCTGGAGAAAACCCATACATGCACAGGGAGAACATGCAAACTCCATGCAGAAAGACCGGGGCCGGGAATCGAACCCAGAACTGCACCACTGTGCAGCCCGTGTTTGGATCTCTTTTTTTTTTTTAATAATAAAATAACATCAGAATCAAAATGACCAACTAAAGACACCAAATGTTTCAGGTATTTATTATTAACATGATATAAAAACTGAATTACCTCACAAGAGGAAGGATGCCGGTCTGTGGTGATGAGTTTGGTCTGTTGATGTCGGATCGTTTTCTTCCTTCAATAAACATCTTAGTGAGGCCAGATGTAACACTGTTTCTGTTGTTTATCCAGGCTTTAGTATTATATCTTTAATAGAAGATATTGGGAAGATTTCTGATGTTACTTATAGTTTCTAAAACACAGAAAACCTTACAGAACAGCAGACCAGAAAACTGACAGGAGGAATTTTAGACTTCTTGGAAAAAAACAGAACATTATTAGATATATTTTTGCATGATGTTGAGATTCAGTCACCCAGAGTTGTAATTGTTGAAGTTTCTACTCTCCTGCAAGGTGTTCTCTCTCAGACACCATTCACCGCTGCTTTCATCAATCTTCTTACTACAGCCAGAGCACAGCCATGACTCAAGCTCCTCACATGAGCTGTAGCCAAACTTCAAGCGACGCACACCCTGTAGATTTAAAGTGGAAAAGTGTTGAACACAAGAGAATAATTTTTTAAAAGGAAAAATGAAAGAAACTTTAGACAATATCAACTTACTGTATAAGTGCCTCCTTGTACATCTTTAGTGGTGTGGGTAAACACACCGCAATAATAACCAGCTTCTGTACGGCCGATTATCACCAGCAGCAGGACAAAGAGCAACATGATGAGCGAATCAGTTCTGCTAAACTAAGATCGAATCATCAGGTAACCTTTGTGGTGACCGCTGTGATAAGGTGCTTTGGTTATGCAAACGCCTGAAGACCGGAGACGACAACGTGATGCTCTATAAATATTTAAAGGAGTTTGTAGGAGTTGTGAGCTATTTATTTTTGCACATAGTTTTCCTCTTCATTTTATTTAGGAAGGTACATTTTTGTCATTTGGTTTATTTACTTTCAAATAGTAAGTCTTAGTTAATTTTAACATAGCTTTCTTTTTTTATTTTCTGCATTAAAGCTCACTCTGCTATTGTTGCAGCATTGCAATTATTCATCTCTTCTGGACTGTTTTTGTGTCTCTGTGGATTTTTAAATTGTTCACTGATATAGGCTGAGCATTCCAGCTGAATACAAACACAAAGTTTACTAAAACTGCTATAAAGTATGTGGTGTATATTTAAAAAAAAATCAATATTTTCTCAGAAATGAATGGTATGTTCTTGTGCTCTGCCAACTTGTTCCCATTTTTGCTGTGGTTTATCACACATTGAGTTCAGCAGATGCATAGATCTACCAGGTGTTTGCTAATTCCTGCTGGCTAGTCTGCAGGAGCTGAGTGGGGGAGGGTTGCTGCTTGGGGTCTAAGCTTTTAAGCTTTGCTCTTTTTTCCGTTAAAATGTGAAGTTCAGGTTCTTAAGGTGGCGCCGTGAAATCCAAGCAATAACGTGACTTACTGTCTGTTGTCACCCATCGCCTCCACCTTTACTCGCACGGAGCTCCAGACATGCGCAGTGGTTTCCACTAATCGTCAGTAATATAATAGCGCTGCATAAACCATAAGATATGGCGACATGTAAAACCAGCAGCGCTTCGCTTTCACAGACGGTGGGGATTTCGTCCAACTTTTAGCGTCACTTGGAAGGAAAGCTTAAAGAAAGGTAAGATCTGTGGACGTGATGCTAGCATAGCTAGCTCTACAGAGACGCATGTTGCATCGGCGATGAAAAAAAGTTGTCACTCATTCCCTGAATTATTGTGTGGAGGTGTTGACTGAGGTGTCGCAAATATGGGACAACGCTGTGACCAAAGTCTGCATTGATATGACATTCAGCAACGATCCGATTCTTCTGGACGGACGGATCTTTACTGATTAAATTTATTTCAGCTCTAAGTATTTAATATCTAGGTGTTTTTATGGGAATGTGGATCTTTCAGATCAATTTGAGAAGCAATTTTGAAGGTAAAACTTAATGTTTTTGTGTCACGCAGCGCCGGGTGCTGGTCTTGACTTGGTCTTGGGTTTGTGGTCTTGACTACAACTCTGCTACTGGCTCCTTGGTTGCATGTTCTACCCCACCCACCTTCTTTCCATCCCCTTTCTGTTGGATTTCTTTAGAAATAAAAGCCACTAGTGGCAAAAAAAAGTGAAGTTCATGCTATATTAGGACAGGAGACAAGATGTTTCCATCCCTGAAATTATGATGCATAGAATCAGTAAGTCTAAACTATGTTACAGAGAGTAAACACAATAAAAACATGCTTTTTCTGTGGTATTGTTCATTAAAATGGCACATTTATGATGTATTAAAATTGGATAAGATTGTTCACTTAATGATATTGTATTAGCGATTAGGTAATGCATTCAGCAAGTACTTTTACTTTTAATACTTAAGTATTTTTAAAAGCCAGTACTTTTTTACTTTTACTTAAGTAAAATGTTAATGTGGTAGTTTTACTTTTACTTGAGTACATTTTTGTCTGTGTATTTGTACTTTTACTTAAGTACATTTTTTGAGTACTTTCTCCACCACTAATGAAAACAGGAAAATATGAGAGCTCTTCTGTTTGTTTCTCTTTAGAGTCTTACTGCAGGGATTTGGATCAAGTGACGGAGATCATTTTTTTATTGATGAAGGTCAGAATTACCTTAGAAAGAAGAGAGGAGATAAAAGCACTAATACCTCATCTCTTATCTGCTTGGATATCAATGTCTGCATGTAACAGTAAGTTAAAATGTGGTTTGAGGATTAATTATGTGATGTGAACTAACTTTGCACACCAACTTTGTGCTTATCCATCCATCCATCCATCTTCTATACACCCTTGTCCCTTAACGGGGTTGGGGGTGGGGGTTGCTGGTGCCTATCTCCAGCAAACGTTTCGGGCGAGAGGCGGGGTTCACCCTGGACAGGTCGCCAGTCTGTCCCAAGGACACACAGGACAAACAACCACTCACACCTAGGGAGAATTTGGAGAGGCCAATTAAATGAAGCAGGAGTACCCAGAGAGAACCCACCATGCAAAGGGAGAACATGCAAACTCCATAAAGACCCAAGGCCGGAAATCGAATCCAGAACTTTCTTGCTGAAAGGCAACAGCTCTACCAACTGCACTACTGTGCAGCCCACTTTGTGTTTATTTAAATTATTAATGCAAATGTTGAGCACTGTGGTAGTTCCTATAGTTTGCTTTGCAAATAGCTAATTAGGATACTGGTAGACTGAGTTACATCTTACATGGTAGCAATGTTGGGTTTATTTCGGTTTCAGTGTCATTAGCATTCAGATAACATTGGTGGTAGTCAGCTCTAAATTGCTGCTGATTTCATTTTCTTGAATAAATAACAAAATTATTAATCCTGATATGTGAAATATGTTTGACTAATCAAGCACTAAGACCATTACAATCATTAAGGTTTGATAAACATGTGTAATACATCAAGGCAACTTTTTGCAAATGCAAGATGCAAAATAAAAGCTTTCAGAAGTTGGGGCCGCACATAATCTGTTCAGGGGCCACAAATTAATCCCACACCACCGCAATTTAGACACCCACAATTTAGGTAAACCCCTTCTGTTAAATAAAACAAGACACTAAAAAATTTTTTGACATGAATCAGCTAACTAGTTTAGGAGTAACCTTTCAGTATTAGTTAAAGAATCAGTAAGTTCTGTTTTCATTACCTGTAAACATTTTCTATTGTTTTCCTGTAACCTGACACCAACATCTATTACTCATTGATGAGAGACTGAGGACAGACGCTGGTGATGCTCTTTCCAGTAAAAGGTTCATGTCTGTATTTAACTTGGTTTCCATCAGGGTCAAAGGTGAACAGGTTAATATTCCTCTGAGAGGTTGAGGGAACTCTGAAGGAAGCAGAAAACAAACATCACAAAGTCACACCTGGACACCTGAGAACAAACAATCTGCTCAGATGCTTTGATTTGCATTGCAAAGATTCAGTTTCCTGACTGTGTGGTGCTTCAGTGTTTTTCTTCAAACATTTTTTAGGTTTTAAACTGTTCAAGACTTTTTCTTTGAGAAATGAATGGCTAACATACTTAATTCAATCTGTATTTTACAGTTTCACATGTTAAGAATGAAACCTAAAGTAGTTTACTTCTGAGTAATTTTACATGGAAGAGCTGAATCACAAATATCTGAAAAACAATAATTACTAAATCTTCTTTTGCTCCCTGTAACTTCTGTTAAAATAAATTCACCATTTGGATAAAATTTGGGAGTCATTTCTTTTAAAGCCTTATGGTTAGGCTTTAAAAGAAAAACAGACGGTATAAAATCTTGGTGAGCCAGCCATGAAATAAAATAAACATCCAGAGACAACCTACCCAGATGTGAAAGGAAATAGAACATGGAACAAGAACTGGATGAAATCATCACAACACTATGGACCTTGGGGAAGGCAGATCTCATCAAAGTGTTTCAGTCTGAAGCACAGTGAACTGGCAGGTGAAGGATTCGATGGATAGACACGTGATGCCGTAATGAAGATGGTGAGGATCACAGTTGGTTTAATTGAGGGTGGTGAAGAGCCCCAAAGGTCCGCACAGTTAGTTTTCCTTTCACTGGAAACTCTTTAAGTAGTTCAGCTTGTGTCTCAAAGTCAGGAAATGCTGTCATTGAAAAATGTTGATCAATGTTTCATTGATTAGGTTTCAAAATCAACTCTCAACAGGTGGTTTTTAGTCTAGATTTAAAGGAACTCAGTGTTTTGGCAGTTTTGCAGTTTTTTGGAAGTTTGTTTCAGATTTGTGATGTGTAGAAGCTGAATACTGCTTCTCCATGTTTGGTTCTGGTTGCAGTGCAGAGCCAGAACCAGAAGACCTTAGAGGTTCTTGAAGGTTCCTATGACAACAGCAGACCTTTAATGTATTGTGGTGCTAAACCGTTCAGTAATTTATAAACAAACAACAGTATTATAAAGTCTATTCTTTGAGCTACAGGGAGCCAGAAGGACTTTATAACTGGGTGATGTGCTCTAACTTCCTGGTTTTAGTCAGAACACCAGCAGCAGCGTTCTGGATCTGATTGATTTTTAGGCCTATCTGTGAAGACTCTGTTGCAGTAATCCATGTGACTAAAGCTAAACACATGGATGAGTTTCTCTAAATCTTGCTGTGACACCAATCCTCTGATCTTGGAGATGTTCTTCAGGTGATAAAAGGCCAACTTTGTAACCGTCTTTATGAGTGTCTGAAAATTCAGGTCAGAGTCCATCGCTACACCCAGATTTCGGGCCTGATCTCTGGTTTCCAACTGTAGTAATTGAAGCGCGTTCCTCTTTAGGTTCAAAGATAACTTCAGTTTATTTGTGTTCAGCTGGAGAAACTCATGGCACATACAAACATAAATAAAGCCAATTCAATAGCTGTTACATTTTTCCTCCTTGACACTCAATACAACTTCTCATCAATGTGTGGATGGAAAGATAGATGAAGAACAAATTTCATTTTCAGAATACAAACATTCATCCATCAATCCATTTTCTGTACACCCTTGTCCCTAATGGGGTGCTGGTGCCTCTCCAGCTGACGTTCCAGGCGAGAGGCGGAGTTCACCCTGGACAGGTCGCCAGACTGTCACGATTACAAACACCAAGCATTAAGAAATCTTCAGCAAATGATGCAACAATCTCAGCAGCCTAATGGAACCAAGAACATTCATCAGCATTTCACAAACACAAATCAGGATTTTAGCCGATCTTCTCCCATCATGGAAAATCCGTAGTTCTTAGAACAGCATCCAATTATGAAAGTTATTTTTAGACAGAAGTTAGTGGTTCATTTTAAATAATTTATTTAGGGAGCTCTTTACAAAGACTCTAAATATGATTAACTATATTTAATGCTCCACTGTTTCCCTGTCCACATAGAAAACATGCAATTCATCCTATTTTTGATTATTGCCATAACTAAGTTTAGTCCCACGACATAAAACAATCCCCAGATTTAAAATAGGTAAACCCAGTCATATGTTCCTGAAGGAATCAGATTCATGTTCATATTTAGCCACTAGGGGGCAGCCTTTTTTTTTTACTTCCACTGAGCTTTTGCTCAGCATGCAGACCTTAATGTCTGCAGGCAGCCCTCATCTGATCAGTACATCTTTGATCTGCAGAAGAAAACATGAGATGAATGTCAGATACAGTCAGTTTCAAGTTATGAAATACATTCCCCTCCAAAAGTATTGGAACAGCAACACAAACACACTGAAGACATTTGGGTTTAACATCAAAACACGACCATGACACAAGAGTTAAGAATGTCAGTTTTTATTTCCTGATTTCTACATGTTGATTTGTTAAGTAAATTAGGATATCTTACCACTTAAAATGAATAAGTATTTAATATTGGGTGGGATAACCTTTGCTGGCAATGACTGCCTCATACCTGCCACCCATCGACATCACCAGGCGATTATATTCTTTGTGACTGATTAGTTTTTCAAGAACAATCTAAAACACGACTTAATCAGTTAATAAATAACTTTTTTCCCATTTCATATTGTTTCTGAACTGTTCGTGCTTTGCTAGAGCAGGGGGGCAACAACATGGCTCTCGGTATTAGGTGACAAACTGAACGCCGCCAGGACGTTGAGACCTGCAGGTCCTCCTCTGACTTGTTTAAAACGTTCATAACTTTATTAAAGAACAACAACAAAA
The DNA here is from genome assembly GCF_000485575.1 of Poecilia formosa. Taxonomy (NCBI): domain Eukaryota; kingdom Metazoa; phylum Chordata; class Actinopteri; order Cyprinodontiformes; family Poeciliidae; genus Poecilia; species Poecilia formosa. The sequence continues at coordinate 829,992 of NW_006800157.1, forward strand.
ACGTCAACAAAACGTGTTCAAATTAATGACCCAACAAAAATAATAATCTCAGTGATTATTGTTTCAACAAGGTGTTGCGCAATTCTGTGTGTTTCGGTCCCATTACCAAAATAACTAGCAGAGCAGGAGTTTAAAATTAACTAATCAACCACAGCTGAGTTCAAGGGAGGCTTATTAATAATCGCAACATAAATATCAAGGCTGCAAACCTAATATCGTAACGGACTGAATGTGCAGGAGGTTGCCATGGCAACGGGTGTGCTTAAATGATAGAGAGACGGAGAGTAAAAAGATGTGAGTGGTTTAGAGTTGATCACCTGTTCAGGTTATTTTACATTTGTTTACCTTTGCTGTGGCTCATTACAGCCTCTGAACCTTCAATAAACAACAAACATGGACTAATCACCTCGTTCTTTGTGAGTATACGTCATTGACAACAAACACCAAACACAGTAAATATGTTTCATTAAGTATTTAACAAATACTTTAAATGGCTTCTACCGCGATAATTATGTGAAATTAAATTAATTGTCTAATATAAAAAATAGTTTGATGCTGTCGGGCTCAGAGTCTGAGAGGCTTTTCCTTTATCAAACTATTTTTTATTTTTTTTTGCCTCTTATTTAGTGGAAATATTGATGTTAATGAGATTTTCTCCAAAATGACCTTTTTCAACCTTTATAGCTCCACTGTTGAAAATGAGGCTCTAACATTCACAAATGACATTGAAATAAAATCCAGTCCATCATCTGGTTTGAGGTGATTCCTCTGGAGCCTGCTGGAGGAAAAACATCACAACTTCAGAAGATGAGCTTTTTAACCCAACAGAGCTCTGAGGTTCCTCCTGTCAGTATGAGAGTCAGGGTGCTGTCCTCTGAACGCCCCCTAGGGGGCGGTACCGCCCACGTTGAGAACCGCTAATATAAATCTTATCTACATTTAAAACTAATACATAGCATTCCTTTTTTTCAACACATCACCTATCATAATCAGATTCCTGATTGTGAGCTGATACCAGAGATCTTTATTTGCTTGGCCTGAAACCACAGTGACTGTCACACAGTAGATTATTTACAAATCTCTAAACATTTCTAGTTCATTAACAGTTTATTACATTTGTCCTTTTCAGCTTCAACTCGCCATCTAGTGGAGCAGAAGTGTAACTGTTACCATTGATCCTTCACAGAAAGATTTCTACTTCATAATCTCAGCTTGAACTTTTTTTGTTGGAGATTTTTTTTATCAATATTTTTCTTTTCAAAAACATATTTTCTGCATAAACTAATCTAACATGCAAAAACATCTGTTTATTTTTTTATGCATGAAAACATGCAAAGAAAACAAATTCCTAAAGAAATTTGTAAATACAGAAACAGAAAAAGAACAAATGACTTGAAACTTCAGAGAGCGTTATATGGTTATATACAGGTATTAGATACATATTTGGCGTTAGCGACTTGTTGTCACGGCCCTGAGGAGGCGAACAATCATTGTTGGTGGCAGTCCTCGTCTGACCAGTTCATCTTTAATCTGCAGAGGAAAACACAAGGCTTTGTTGAGATGAAATAAGTGGCACATTATGAATTGTTCTCAATTTGTGTTCATGTCAATCTGTAGCTGGGTTTTAATAAGTGAAATTTGATTCTGATTTGCTTCTTCTCTCAAATTTAAAACAAGACATTTTAAAAACACCGTAGCAAGAGACAAAACAGGCTATAGAATAAACTTCATCAGGCATATTGTTCAAATTAGATCATGATCAGATTTCATGACGTTACTGACCTGTTTCACAATGGTCTCATAATCATTTTCCAGTGACAAACTTGTGGAGATCCTGCCATTCAGAGCAACAACATAATCTAGAAGGAAATAAATATTTTTATTCAGAACAGCATGGAAAATAAAAGACAGTTTTATTTCTATTTACAGTATTATGGTCGACAAAACATGAATTGTAGCCAGACTTACATGGCCCTGAAGCAGGTGTTGAATTTGTAGGTGGGGATGTTGCTGTAGCTGTAGTCATAGTTGGGGATTGGGTTGTAGTAGTTGGAGACTGGGTTGATGTAGTTGGGGATTGGGTAGTTGGGGATTGGGTTGTTGTAGTAGGTACAGGGGTAGTTGTAGTTGTAGTTGGAGATTGGATAGTTGCAGTTGGGGATTGGGTTGCTGCAGTTGGGGATTGGGTTGTTGTAGTTAGGGATTGGGTTGTTGTAGTTAGGGATTGGGTTGTAGTTAGAGATTGGGTTGTTGTAGTAGGTACAGGGGTAGTTGTAGTTGTAGTTGGAGATTGGGTTGTTGTAGTTGGGGATTGTGTTGTTGTAGTTGGGGATTGGGTTGTTGTAGTAGGTACAGGGGTAGTTGTAGTTGTAGTTGGAGATTGGGTTGTTGTAGTTGGGGATTGTGTTGTTGTAGTTGGGGATTGGGTTGTTGTAGTAGGTACAGGGGTAGTTGTAGTTGTAGTTGGAGATTGGGTT